>NW_026622776.1:0-97305 GCF_023065955.2 Ursus arctos | reverse complement strand
TTTCTAAAGGAGAACGTATTCTTCGTATGCTCACAAGTCTAGATGTTATCAATAATAATATATTATCATTGCTTTACATCAATTCCAGTTTTAATCATTGTATTAAATTATTATTTAATTTGATTTGCTACATTTAGTATGTACCTTGCTTTTAGTAAACACTAATTTAGTGTTTTATTTTTTGTTAAGGGAATGTTTCTCTTTTCAAGGAGATTTGAAAGATCTAGTAAAAGAAGATTTTTACATGGATAAAGAGAACTTTTGTCAGGAAAAGCTAGAAGATACGGTAGGTTTAAATGAAACTGTAATACTTTCAGTAATATCTTTATTAAAGTTAGTAATATAATTACACCCCATAATTTGCTTAATTAAAAAAATAAATAATTGAGATAAATTGCTTTAAACTGTTCTTTCAGAGAATCCTGTTGTCATTAGAGCTCAAATAATATAATTTTAGTAATATGTATTGGCCATCTACTCTTGTCAAGTTAAAAAAGACTTGGTAATGGGTTGACTATATCAATAGTGAAGTCAAATTTACTTTAAGGTAGTCATTCTAAACCTTTGCTACACATTGGAATTATTTGGAGAGTTTTAATAAAATACTGAAGCCTGGGTCCTACTCAGATGTATTCTGATTGAACTGGTCTGTTGTACAGCCCAGGTATAGTGAATTTAAAAACGTCTCTTAATGATTTTAATTAATGTACCTGGTATAGGACATTAAGTGCTCATATTCTAATTAAAAAATTGGAAACCAGAGCTAGAAATGTTGATTTTGATTTGTGAGTTATACACAAAACAGCACTTACACTATGTAAGAGAAGGGATCTCGCTGAAGTAGTAAGAAAAAAGATGGTCCAAGATTTCATTTTAGGTGCTGCCAGTGGTTAATAAGGAAGATAGCACCTTCACATATTAAAGATCAAATTCGTCAAAGGAGCCCCCCTTTTTTAGCATACAGTTCCAATAGTACACGAAATAATTATTATGATATTAGTATGTAAAGAATTTTAGCAGTTGAGAGTGCAAGTAACTTTTTGCAATTTAACAAATTCAAAAAACTAGGCCCACATAGATTAGATGCATTTACAAAGTTACTTTAAACATTTTTTTGAAACAACTGAAAATATTTCATATTTGGGGCTTTTCTTAAAACATTCAAAGGAAATAGAGTTGTAGATATAGATAAAGATACAGATATAGATATCTTAAGGCATTTAAAGGGTCTCCTTACAATTAAAAATTTTAACACACGTGGTGACAATATTAATTCACTAATTAGCCCTTTTCTCTAGTCCCCCTCTCCCTCACCCATTAGCTCTGAGCATTGTGCACATAGAATCTAGTTCTGTAGGAATGAAAGAGAAGCATATTTAATGAGTGTAGTGAAGATCCATTCCATTTCATCTACCCTTTTTACTTCTCCCCATTCGCCATCTCTCATCTATTGCAGTGATTATTTTTAATTCAGAAGTTAAACAATTTGTTATTACCCCAAAAGATTTCTGCATCAAGGGCACTGTACACCACTAATGTAATCAGTGGCCATAAAGGACATTACTCAGAACATTGCTTGTAATATATTTTTGGCTACTACACCTCTGTTTTTTAAAATGTTTTCATAACATTAAAAATTTTGAATGTTTAGCTTAAAATTTGATACACTAATTAAACAAATTTTATCTGTTTATGAGTCCAGAAATATTTATCTGGAAAACCTCCCTAAAAGCTTCTTTTACTTAAACTATTTCAGCCATCAATTTTGCCTGAGTGTGAATTCTTAATACCTACAAACCTCAAACAAGAAGTTGATATTCCATCACTCACCGAACTGAAGGAATCCTTAAACTTAATGCCAGAAATAATAAATTATGCAGATGAAAATGAAAAGCTTTTCAAAATAGGTGAGAATAAATTCAAAAATCTATTATTTGTAAAAACTACTTAATAATGTTTGTTATAAAAATATGTTGATTAAACTGTTTTCTGAACCTCCAAGTTTTTAAGAAGTGTTCTTCAGGTTCCGTGGTAAAATCTCAGAATTATTGTTGATAAGACTCTTTTCTCCTTGTCTTTCTCTTTATAATTTAACATATATATATGTGTGTGTGTGTGTGTGTGTGTGTTAACTTATATAACAGCAAACTTACACATCTCTGAAATCAACCATTTCAAGATAATTATACAGATAAAGCTAAATCGCCTATGACTATACTAATTTTTTAAAGTTGTTTTCTTATAAACGACGACAAAGCACTAACAACTTCTGTGCTGACTTTAGTTAGATATGGAGAAGCTCAGTGAGGTTATGATTCATGGAATCAGATGACTGAGAGAATCATAACCTAAATTGTATATTCTTTTATCCCAGTTAGACTTAGTAAATATTATTGAATTCTTTCTAATGACAATTTAAGCTCAAATATTTAGCTACCCTTTTATAAATTCCAGTTGAAATCATCAAAGATATATAATATTAGGGAGGAGTGAAGGGTGATTTATGATATCCATTGAGAACAGGGATGCTTGCCATTACTAGACCACAAACTTGAAGGAATTCTTGTAGACAAGACTAAATCAAGTGAATTACTGATTAGCCTACAAGTCAAAGCAAAGGAATGAAAAGTCAACCTGAGTAAGATCAAATTCATACCAGAACTTGAAAATATAGCAGAGCTTAAAACTGCAGGTTGACCTATTGGCTTATTAGCAGGACTATTATAAAGGACATGAATGCTATTGTAAAGGACAGTTGACTTTACTGAAGGACTGTGGTGGTACACGCCCAGGCTTCAGTTGGCTCTGATGGTATACTAAGTAAAACAGTCATTGCCACAGAGGAACGGACAACATTACAAAAAAACTGAGATAGTAGTACTTATGCTGATAGTAGACTTTCTTATTTTTCTTTTCAGAACTTACTACCAAGCATGGAATTGACATTGAGGATATAAAATGCAGCTCCACAGAGATTTTGGCCATTCAAAGCCATTGTGAACCAGAATACAGTGAACCAGGTAGAAATTTTGGACGAAACATTGAGTTTATCAGTGGTTAATATATCTGATGTAAAAGTACAATACATTCACATGTAAGGTCTACTAGAAGACAGTTTTCATGTTTAAAATTTGATTATTGCAATCCAAGTTGTCATTTTTTCTCTTATCTGTCCATTTACATTTGTTACTATCACTAACTCATTATCCTTCTAGCATCAAAACTGAATAATATACAGAGGTTACAAAGATTGAGGAAGAGGAATGGAGGAAATAGCATTAATATTAAAATCAGAAATCTTATATTAGAGTTCAGTAAATAAAATTTTATATTTTATCTCAGTATTAGTGATCTCGCTGACCCTTGTTACACTTTTGTAAATTTAACTTTTTAATCACCCAAAGCAATCCTATCATTACTATTACTATTATTATCATACCAGCTTTGGACTCTGAATCATCTTTTGTTCCAATGTAATGCCAAGTTGTGTTGCTTCTTAACTATGTTGATGATACTATTATTTAGTTACATGTTTTTTATTGGTTTATTTATTTATTTATTTATTTATTTATTTATTTTAGCGGGTATGGGGAAAGGTAGGCAGAGGGAGAGGGAGAGAGAGAATCTTAAACAGGCTCCAACACCCAGTGTGGAACCTAATCTCGCAACGCTGAGATCATGACCTAAGCCAAAATCAAGAGTCAGACACTTAACCAACTGAGCCAGCCAGGTGCTCCTTTAGTTACATTTATAATTGAATCACATTAATCATCTATTTGGAAGTTTATTGCTTTATTTATGAAAGTGATAGGAACACACTGACTACTTCTGAATAGTCATACCAGACTGACTGAGTTTCAGTTTCTCAAGCCCACCCTATAAATATGTAACTGCTGGGCCACCCAGACTCCAGACTTACTAAGGTGAAGACTTAGTCTCCATTAATACTATTTACTTAACATCACCAATATTTAGTATGAAGATGAAAATAGTACTGTCTCCTAAGTACTGACAACATAAGTTGTCAGAATTGAAAGCATTATTACACATAAAACTCTTAGAATTTATCTCATACAGTAAACAATAAAGTTTAGTTGTCAGTGTATTTTTTTAAAATCACCACTATCACTGTTGAGATAGCATGTGATATATGTGTAATTCCTTATAGATGGAAATTTAAAACTGTTATTTTGTATTTCAAGTAACCCAAATGTCTTTTTACTGAAAATTTTTGTTATAACAGAATGATCAGCATCAGAGTTACTTACAAAAAGTTCTAAACTATACTTAATTTTATTCAATGTTTATGTAATTAATTATTTTTTAAACTTTTTGTATTCTAGTAGAGTTAGAAATGCCATTAACTCATCTACATCGAACAAACCAACATTCTTCCATGACTTCATTATGTACAGGACTTCAGACATTTCCATTTTCTCCTGTTTGTAAAATGTAAGTAAAGATTATAGCTAGAACTTAAATTGCAATTCAGAATAATCAGTCCTTAGTTAAATCCCTCCATATAAAGGCAATTTTCAAGATACCTCTGTGAAAAAAATGTTAGAAAGGATAGTGTCTATAGTAAGCAAATAGAGAGAATATATGAATATATATGTACATACTTTAAAAAATTTTTAATACTATTTTTAATTTAAATTCAATTAATTAACATATAGCATATTATTAGTTTCAGAGATAGAGGTCAGTGATTCATCAGTCTTACATAATTCACAGTGCTCATTATATCATGTGCTCTCCTTAATGTCCAGCACCCAGCCTCCCCATCCCCTCACCCCCCCCTCCCCTCCAGTAACCCTCAGTTTGTTTCCTATGATTAAGAGTTTCTTATGGTTTGTCTCCTTCTCTAATTTCATCTTGTTTTATTTTTCCCTCCCTTTCCCTATGCTCTCCTCTGTTTTGTTTCTTAAATTCCACATAGGAGTGAAATCATATGATAATTCTTTCTCTGCTTGACTTATTTCACTTAGCATAATGCCCTCTAGTTCCATGCACATCATTGCAAATGATAAGATTTCATTTTTTGATGGCTGAGTAGAATTCCATTGTATATTTATACCACATCTTTATCCATTCATCTGTCAATGGACATCTGGGCTCTTTCCATAGTTTGGCTATTGTGGACACTGCTGCTATAAACATTGGGGTGCACATGCCCCTTCGGATCACTACATTTGTATCTTTGGGGTAAATACCCACTAGTGCAATTGCTGGGTCGTAGGGTATCTCTATTTTCAACTTTTTGAGGAACCTCCATACTGTTTTCCAGAGTGGCTGTACCAGTTTGCATTCCTACCAACAGTGTGAGAAGGGTTCCCCTTTCTCTGCATCCTTGCCAACATCTGTTATTAATTTTAGCCGTTTTAACCAGTGTGAGGTGGTATCTCATTATGGTTTTGATTTGTATTTCCCTGATGCTGAGTGATGTTGAGCATCTTTTCACATGTCTGTTGGCCATTTGTACATACTTGTTTTTATATTTATAGAATATTTTTAGAAAGACACATAAGAATCAGGTAGCTTTGGTTGTGTCTGGAAGGGAGCTGGGTAACGTGGCAATATGGAAGCTAGTAAGTGATAGAGCCAGGTTCTTTTATATTTTTAGTATTTTTATGTGAACATATTACCATTAAAAATAAACAGCTTGAAAAATTGTAAAGATTCTGGCACTAGAAGAATTTTTTTAGGGTATTGCCATTGGATACCTGCTAATGGTATGCCTCTATTGGCACTCTGCTACGAAAGACAGTGTAGTAGTATATTCATTTGCTCAGGCTGCCTTAACAAATACCATAGACTGAATGGCTTAAACACCCAGTCTATGGTAAATAAATTTAAATTTATTTAGTCACAGTCTGGAGGCTAGAAGTCTCAGGTTAAGATATTAGCAGGGTTGAATTCATTATGAGATGTCTTTTCTTGGCTTCATCTTAGGTAACTGTCTTCTACCTTTCTCTTCTTTTTTTAAAAAAAGATTTTATTTATTTATTTGAGCTTTTATTTTTTTCTTTTTCTTTTTAAAATTTTTTGGTTTAAATTCAATTAATTAACATACAATGTATTATTAGTTTCAGAGGTAGAGGTCAGTGATTCATCAGTCTTATATAACACCCAGTGCTCATTACAGCACATGCCCTCTTTAATGTCCATCACCCAGTTATCCCGCCCCTATGCCCCCTTCCCCCCAGCAATCCTCAGCTTGTTTCCTATGATTAAGAGTTTCTTATGGTTTTTTTCCCTCTCTGATTTTGTCTTGTTTTATTTTTTCCTCTCTTCCCCTATAATCCTGTTTTGTTTCTTAAATTCCACGTAGGAGTGAAATCATATGATATTTATCTTTTTCTGATTGACTTATTTCACTTAGCATAATGCCCTCTAGTTCCATCCATGCATTGCGAATGGCAAGATTTCATATTTTGATGGCTGAGTAGTATTCCATTGTGTGTATGTATGTGTGTGTATATATATATCTCTTCTTTTTTCCCCAGTTATCTCAGATGTCATAGTTTATTTAATTTATTTCTTTTTCTTTTTTCTTTTTTTTTTTTTACTTTCATTTCTTTTTTTTTTTATTATGTTCAGTTAGCCAACATATAGTACATCATTAGTTTTTGATGTAGTGTTCAGTGATTCATTGCCTAATTTCTTGGCATATAGTTGTTCATAACATGTTCTTATAATTGTTTGTATTTCTTTGGTGTTCCTTGTGATCTCTCCTCTTTCATTCATGATTTTATTTATTTGGGTCCTTTCTCTTTTCTTTTGATAAGTCTGGCCAGGGGTTTATTAATCTTATTAATTCTTTCAAAGAGCCAGCTCCTAGTTTCATTCATCTGTTCTACTGTTCTTTTGGTTTCTATTTCATTGATTTCTGCTCTAATCTTTATTCTCTTCTCCTGCTGGGTTTAGGCTTTATTTGCTGTTCTTTCTCCAGCTCCTTTAGGGCGTAAGGTTAGGTCGTATATTTGATACCTTTCTTGCTTCTTGAGAAAGGCTTGTATTGCTATATACTTCCCTCTTAAGACCGCCTTTACTGCATCCTTTTGAACAGTTGTGTTTTCATTTTCATGTTTCCATGAATTTTTTAAATTCTTCTTTAATTTCCTAGTTGACCCATTCATTCTTTAGTAGGATGCTCTTTAGCCTCTGTGTATTTGAGTTCTTTCCTTCCTCTCGTGATTGAGTTCAAGTTTCAAAGCATTGTGGTCTGCAAATATGCAGGGAATGATCCCAATCTTTTGGTACTGGTTGAGACTTGATTTGTGACCAAGTATGTGATCTATTCTGAAGAATGTTCCATGTGCATTCAAGAAGAACGTGTATTCTGTTGCTTTAAGGTGGAATGCTCTGAATATATCTGCAAAGTCCATCTGGTCCAATATGTCATTCAAAGTCCTTGTTTCCTTGTTGATCTTCTGCTTAGATGATCTGTCCATTGCATGAGAGAGGTGTTAAAGTCCCCTATAATTATTGTATTATTATCAATGTGTTTCTTTAATTTTGTTATTAGTTGGTTTATATAATTGGCTGCTTCCATGTTAGGGGCATAAATACTTACAACTGTTAGATCTTCTTGTTGGATAGACCCTTTAATTATGATATAGTGTCCTTCCTCATCTCTTATTACAGTCTTTGGTTTACAATTTAATATGCCTGATATAAGGATTGCCACTCCAGCTTTCTTTTGATGTTCATTAACATGATAAATGGTTTTCCACCCCCTCAGTTTCAATCTGGAGGTGTCTTTGGGTCTAAAATGGGTCTCTTGCAGACAGCATGTTAATGTGTCTTGCTTTTTTATCCAATCTGATACCCTATGTCTTTTGATTGGGGCATTTAGCTTATTTACATTCAGAGAAACTATTGAAAGATATGAGTTTAGTGCCATTGTATTACCTGTAAAGTCACTGTTTCTGTATATTGTCTTTGTTCCTTTCTGGTCTATGTTACTTTTGGGCTCTCTCTTTGCTTAAAGGATCCCTTTTAATATTTCTTGTAGGGTTGGTTTAGTGATCACAAATTCTTTTAGTTTCTGTTTGTCCTAGAAGCTCCTCATCTCTCCCTCTATTTTGAATGAAAGCCTAGCTGGATAAAGTATTCTTGGCTGCATATTTTTCTCATTTAGCACCCTGAATATATCATGCCAGTCCTTTCTGGCCTGCCAAGTCTCTGCGAATAGGTCTGCTGCCAGTCTAATGTTTCTGCCCTTGTAGCTGTGGACCTCTTGTCCAGAGCTGCTTTCAGGATCTTTCTCTTTGTCTCTGAGATTTGCAAGTTTCACTATTGTATGTTGGGGTGTTGACCAATTTTTATTGATTTTGAGGGAGGTTCTTGTGCCTCCTCAACTTGAATGCCTGTTTCCTTGCCCAGATTAGGGAAGTTCTCCACTATAATTTGCTCTAATATACCTTCCCCCTTTCTGTCTTTCCTCTTCTTCTGGGATCCCAATTATTCTAATATTGTTTTGCTTTATGGTATCACTTATCTCTCAGATTCTCCCCTCATGATCCAGTAGTTGTTTATCTCTCTTTTTCTCCACTTCTTCATTCTCCATCATTTTGTCTTCTATATCACTAATTCTCTTTTTTGCCTCATTTATCCTAGCAGTTACAGCCTCCATTTTTGGTTGCATTCATTAATAGCCTTTTGATTTCAACTTGATTCGATTTTAGTTCTTTCTCTTCTTACAGTCTTTCCTCCATGCATGTCTGCGTCCTAATTTCGTATTCATATTGGATTAGCACCCATCTTAACCACCCCATTTTAACTTAATTGCCTCTTTAAAGGCCCTCTCTCCAAATGTAGTCACATTCGGAGGCACTGAGAGTTAGGGCTTCAATATATGATTGAAATTTAGCCCATAAAAAGTAGTTAAGTGCCCTGAACTATAGCCAGATTGTCTGGCTGTATCACTTACTAGCTCGGACCTTAATTGCCCTGTGCCTCAGTTTCCTTATCTGTAATATTGGGATATTAACAGTATATACCTTTTAGGATTGTTATAGGTCTTCTAAAAGATTGTCATAGCTCTCTGACCAGGAATAGCCAAGGATCACAGGGCAGTGTGGATAGCGTCCATCAATAGATTTGTCTATCAAATTACTTTCCTAGGAGTACTAGGAATCACATCCCATCTCTAACAGAGGACATCCTCTGACCTTGTTTACCTCTGTCAATGTGGTATTGGTGTTGGGGGAACTAGACATGTAGAACCAAGTATTGATCCACAAATCTGTTCAATACCCCATTGTCACTGCACAGAATGGTCTGTAATCTCAGAATTGATATTGCAAGGCTGGATCATTGTATTCTAGTTTGAGGCAAAATTGTATAGCTTAATGGCCCAGCAACTTTGCCCTCCGGTGGAATCTGAGATAGCTTTGGTTGCTATCTTCTACCATGTGGCATACATGTAACTTAATGTGTCCTAAGTTAGATTAGTCTGCTATCCTGGAATTGTCATTCCATTCCCGTGCTCTTACACCAGTTACAAAACTAGGAGCATAACCAGCACAGCTCTTTCTTCCCCACTGTAGTCCTGAAACTAAATGAGTCCTAAAATAATACATTTTCAGGAAAATTACAAGAAAGTCTACAAGACTCTAATGAATTGTTCCCAGAATGGGTGTTGTGGGAGCTGAGTACTGAGTTTTGAGTTTTTAGCTATGATTGGCTGATCTGTCAAATGAGAATTCTGTTGGATATTTGGGAGCAACTGGAACAACTCATCACTAGCTGCTCAGGTTTCTACTAATGATCTCAGGAAGGTGTCACAGCACACAATGGAGGAGCCTGGTATTGAGGGCCCCAGTTACCTTCATCTTCTGGCAAAGAATTGTGTCATTTGGGGAATAAATCTGTGATATACAAAACTCTACCATGAACCAGAACTGCCCATATCAGATATGAACTCTAAAAAATCTCATGGAACAAATACAGAAACTACTTATAATTTGTTTAAATACTTTTAGTCCCTTTGCTGAGGGGCAGATGTTTATTTGCAGGACCTGTACTGTCTTTTCTAGTGCTCTTTTACTCCATATACCCTAATCCATCTGTTAAGGCAGATTTGCAATCAGAAACAGAAACTAGCAGAAATTAGTACAATCTTGAATTTCAATCTGATATTACAAGCATTTACTTAACTATCATAAACTCCTGTTAATCACACAAGTGATATATCTACTTATTGTTGTAACTCAACTATCTAATTAGAATTTATGAAACTTAAGTCTTATTTATGTATTATGATTTGGCTAAGTTAGAACAAAAAAGCATTTTAAAATTAGCCAAATGTTCTAGGGCCATCTAAAACAACTTAAAGAGGTCATCTCATCACTGCTATATTCATTAGCAAGAGGTAAATCACTTCTGTTTGGTTTATGAATATGAACACCTTAAAATTCCTATCTTAAAAATGGATTTTCACCTCAACTGTGAATCTAAAAGGAAAGAAAAAAATGTTAAAATAAAAAAACAACAGAAGGGAAAAATAATATGTAATGTTACTGTACTCTTAATTTGCTTTTATGTCCCCAATTACTTTTATTTCAGAACACAACATTTTGGCTGGAAATATATCCAGTTAACAAATATTTTGGGTACTTACCACATGTCAAACTCTGCTAGATTTTATGGAGCTAAAAAGAAAAGCCTGTGTAGCACCAGACTTTGTTTCTACACTGATTACTGAATTGTGAACATATTTTTATATATGACCTAAGAATATATCAAATTCAGACATGTCTTCAGAAAGTTCCATTAAGATTAAGAGTATTTGTTTATATTATGGCCTCCTATTGGACTTGGCTTGCCTTCCTTTTGCTTTAAAGTAATTGCCTATAATCTGAGGTGTCTGCTTGTCAAAGAAATCTTGGTAAGGTTCAAGAATTATCTAGAATCTCACAGTTTGCCCCCTCTTCCTAGATTTTGGGTTATGTAGGTAAATTGGATAGCTTAGACATAAAACAGCTTTCTGCTGCCTAGGACTGTGAACTCAACTAGCAGTACTTATAAGTAGCATGCTCACATATGTTCTATATGAACAGAGAAACAGAATACAATTAATTCTTGCCTTGGAATGAGAGGTTTGGGGGCATAGATTAAGGGGTTTGTGGATTAATGTTATCTTCTCTATCAAGGCTAGTAACTTCATAGCTACTGATAAGCTGTGATTTACACTAATTGTCATGCATCTTTCTTCCTTTCTCTTCCTAGCACCTCAAAACACACAAACAGACATACATCACTCATTCACACACCCACTAAGATTGAAGGACCTGAACTAAATTTTAGCGCTAAACTCTTACCTTCCTAAGAAAGTAGAGCAGACAGAACTTTTTCATAATTCTGACCCTCAGCCAGTAGAGGCTCCAGAATTTGTTTAGAATGGACTTGGGGGACAGCAATTTTGTAAAAAATTTGTGTTAAAGCGACTGTTTTGTATGGAAAGCACATTAATTTTACTTAAATTATATTTTTAATTTAAAAAATAACCAGTATAACCAGTGGCTTATAGGGTTGATGTTGGCACACTTCATGGAAGGAAGTGCTAAAATCCTCCTGAATCAGCCTCCTTTGGCTCCAGGTTTCGTTGAGGGACAGAGAGGTAGGAATTAAGGTATAGGCAAGCAGGAGCAATTAAGAGGCTAACAAATTGCCAAAACTTCCAAGGGGAGGAAAATTAAGTGTATGAAATTTGGTCTATGAAACTCTCTACTTCAGTTTACACATTTATAGAGTAAATTTTTCACTTGCTTTTGAATGTAAAAAAATACTTAGAAAAATAATTTTCTTAAAATAAAATTTTATTACATGATGTGATGAGCACTGGGTGTTATATGCAACTAATGAATCACTGAACGCTACATCAAAAACTAATGATGTACTACTATATGTTGACTAATTGAATTTAAATTTTTAAAAAAGAAGAAAATAATAAAATTTTATTATACAAGAAGGCTCAATATTATTAATATATTAGGCTTTAACTCCTCTTTTTCAGTAGTTTGCTTACCGCTGAGGAATCAGTTAGCAAAAACTGGATGGTGTGGCAGTTAGAAAGCTGCAGAAGCTCATTGAAACCATTTTTGCTCACAGGTAAAGATTAATTGATTTTGAAGGCTAAACAAAAAGTAAAGGTGAGAAGGTATAATTAGTAGAAATGTATTGTCAGCTTTATTATTTTTTTATTATTGTTACTGTCATTATAAAAAACACAGTTCCAAAATTAGGATTTTAGAATTTTTCATCTTAATTTTGGGTTGATGCTTATAATGCAGATAATAATTTGAGTAGTTATGCTATTTCAGTTCCTCCATACATTATGATTTGTTATTATTTAGGTTAAAAGTAATGAGGTGGACATCTCTGTGCCACAATATCTAGGATGATAGTCATCATAAAATCTGATCAAATATATCTTCTAGTTTAGGTTCATATTAATAAAATAGAATTTCAAATTTAATAAATCTAACTTTAATTCTTCAAAATGTTATCAAATGTATTAATTTAGTAATTACTAAAATGTTCAAACAAAATAATGGTTATATCTCCTAGTAAATATTAGAATAATTTTAACTTTATGATATTTCCACAGTTTAAAATAAATCCCTTATGTGACTTCTATTGCTATAATATTCTGAACTTTTACAAGTACTAGTGTCTTGAAGACAAAATACTAGCTATATAACTTCAAATTTCACTTTTTTCCCCAATGTGTGAAAATCTATTTTATAAGGAATTTTCAGTGTGGTTCTGTTTATTTTGTTTTTCATCTCTTTTGCCCTGTGAACTGTTTCTATTTGTTTTTGGTTTGTTTTTGTTTTTGTTTTTTAAGTGCCAAGGACTGAAGAGCCCAACAGTCAATATTCTGCTATGGATTTGAAAAAGATATTTTCTATTGAAGAAGAAAGGCTTGTAGTTAATCCTGTAAGCACAGAGTGGTGGGAAAAAGGAAGACTAAATCTGAAAGAGGCAGAAACTTTGGAACATCTGAATACATATTTGTGTCATGATGATCTATCTTCTGATGATACTAAAATGGAGATATTTTTGCCAATAAAAGTGCTTCAATTAGAATGTAAGTATGCAATAGTAAATATCACATTTGTGAATTTTTCAGAATGAGAAAATGTTAGATACTGGCTTTCCATTAGGTGATTGGGAAAATAAAACTAAATTCCAGCATTCAGTATTAGACCTGGCTCTGTCAGAATTTATAACTTTGAGCTCCACTAAGCCCCATTTTGTTCCTTGAAAAAAATGAGGACGTTTGACTAGCTCATCCTAAAATCCTTTGTTGTTCTAAAATTCTATAGTCTCAGTTTTTAAATTTCTAGCCATTTTCAATTAAAGTGACTTTGTTTGTTTTTATAAATGATTAATTACTAGCCCAGTGTTTATTTACATCAGACTAGACTCAAAGCAGCGCTGTTATTTTTCATCTGACAGGTGAACTCTGGGTGTTTAATTATATCTAATAACCTCTCCGTAACAGTAGATAATCTTCCTTTGTTTCCAAAGAGTTTACTCAGTTAACATTTTTTACTTATACAATTTAAGGCGGCAAAAATGTGTTTTGAGTATCTATCTTTTGAGTTATTTTGGTTGTTATATATGGCATTATAATAAATGGAACACACTTATTCTGAATTACATCTTTTTGAAGTATATATGGATTGTTTTTATTTTTTTATTTTTTTTTTAAAGATTTTATTTATTTGACAGAGAGAGAGAGACAGCCAGCGAGAGAGGGAACACAAGCAGGGAGAGTGGGAGAGGAAGAAGCAGCCTCCCAGCAAAGCAGGGAGCCCAATGTGGGGCTCGATCCCAGGACCCTGGGATCATGCCCTGAACCGAAGGCAGACGCTTAACAACTGAGCCACCCAGGCGCCCCTGGATTGTTTTTTAAAGTCAGTTTGTGCAATAGCTTTAGATCTTAAAGAAGTTGGGAAAGTTCACTTTTAGTTTATTATAGACTAAATAAATATATTTAAAAATGCATTTTAGAAATTATTATGTGTGTTGGGAGACTGCTCTAAGGAGATGGGAACTGGGGCAAGAATTGTTATCAGCAAGAGATGTCTCAAAGACAGAAGACAGAGGGCTTTGGTAGAAAGGAAAATAGACTATGTCAAGGAAATGTACACCAGTCTATCTATCCTAAGGCCCAGGTGGGTATTCGGGTAGAAGAAGAATTTTAAAAGAGATTAAGTCAGATTGCTAGATAAAGAAAAGGGAGAGGAAGATTTTATGGGGTCTTCAAATATCCAGAATAATGTATTAAATCTGTAAGACTATGTAAAGTCTTTATTATGATATGTAACTATTTTGAGGTTAAAATAAAACATATAATTCATTTTGACATCTGACAGAATTATGATGATAGTTTAATTATGAAGTTTAAAAAGCAATAACTGAAAAAATAATAAAAAGCAAGAACTATATCAGAAGCTCATTGCCAGGTTGTCAGGATAGGGTTTATTAAACACAGAGAAGTAGAAGAAAATAATCAGAAAAGGGAAATAATAAATAGTTCCTATTTGCCTGCTAAACATACCAGGATATCTCTAGAAAATATCTCAGAGGTTGCTAATTGGTAACCTCTGGTCCTAGTCAGCCCACATATTATTGACCCATATAGTGTTTTAATTAGTTACCAACATTTATAGTTTTGGGGGTTGCAGATAAATGATCTGTATTTTGAGCTTGTTTTTAAAAATTCCAAAAACCAGACCCATACTCTTATTTGGCAACAATTTGTTGGAACCAATAGCAGCTCACCACTTTAGACAGGCCATTAATAGCTCACCCACCTCCAGTTCACCATAGTTCCCAGCACTCATAAATTGAAACCAGGTGTTAGTTAGCATTTAGCATTACTCTTGCACTTTTGTCTTACATTTAGTATAGTTAGGAGGGAAGTAAAATGTTTCTTAAACCAGTATCTCTAATAAAAGGAAAAACAAAAAAATTACAGACTACGTTTGGAAGAAAAAACTCAAAATTTATATTCCTAAAGATTATGATTTAAGCACTGGCCATATACTTCATTCATTTACATACCTTATTTATCTGGCTCCTAGACATTTAAGTTTTTCTCAAACATTATAAGGCATAATTTACATAAATAAAATGTACCCATTCTAACTGTACAGTTTTATGCATTGTAACAAATGTGCATACCAATGAAACAACCCCCACAATTAGGATATGGAATATTTTTTATGTGTTTTTATTTAAATTCAATTAATTAACATATAATGTATTATTGGTTTCAGAGGTACAGGCCTGTGATTTATCAGTCTTATATTATACCCAGTGCTCATTACATCACACGCCCTCCTTAATGTCCATCACCCAGTTACTCCATCCTTCCACCCCCCTCCCCTGCAGCAACCCTCAGTTTGTTTCTTATGATTAAGAGTCTCTTATGGATTGTCTTCCTCTCTGGTTTTGTCTTGTTTTATTTTTAACTCTCTTCCCCTATGATCCTCTGTTTTGTTTCTTAAATTCCACATATCAGTGAGATCATATGATAATTTTCTTTCTCTGATTGACTTATTTTGCTTTGCATAATACCCTCTAGTTCCAGCCATGTCATTGCAAATGGCAAGATTTCAATTTTGATGGCTGCGTAATATTCCGTTCTGTATGCATATATACATATACATATATACATACACATATATACATATATATACATATACCTTATCTTCTTTATCCAAGGATATAGAATATTTCTATCACCAAAAAAGTTCCCTGTGCCCCTTTGCATTCTGTAGTCATTACCATTCCTCTCTTCTTCTAACCTTTACCTCTGATGCCAGGTCAGATCCACTGGTCTACTTTCTGTCACTATGTATTAGTTTGCCTTGTTCTAGAATTTCGTTTATGGAATCATATAGTAACTCTTTTGTGTCAGACTTCTTCCACTCAGCATAACACTTTTGAGATTCATTTATGATGTTATGTGTATGACTAGTTCATTTCTTATTACTGAGGAATTTTTCATATCGGTGTACCCCAGTTTGCTTATCAACTCTCCTGGATTTATTTCCCAGATTTTTACTATTAGGAAAAAATTTTCTATAATATTCGTATAAAAGTCTTTTTGTGGGCATATGTTATCATTTCTCTTGAGTGAATGTCTATGAATATAATTACTGAGTCTTATGGTAGGTATATATTTAACTTCATGAGAAACTGCTAAAGGGGTACCTGGGTGGCTCACTCAGTTAAGTGTCTGCCTTCAGCTCAGGTCATGATCCCAGGGTCCTGGGATCAAGCCCTGCATCAGGCTCCCTGCTCAGTGGGGAGCCTGCTTCTCTCTCTCTGGGAGTGAACTCCGAGAGCTCATGCTGTCTCTCACTGTCTCTCTCACCTATCTCTGTCTCTGTCTCTTTCTCTCAAATAAATAAATAAAATCTTAAAAAAAAACAAACTACTGAATTGTTTTCCAAAGTGGTTGTACCATTGTGCATTCACATTAGCAATGTGTAAGAGTTCCAGTTACTCTATATCCTTGTCAACAGTTGGTATTGACAGTCTTTAATTTTAGCCATTCTAATGGGTGTGTTGTGGTATCTCATTGCAGTTTTAATTTGTATTTTCTTGATGACTAATGATGATGAACATCATTTTACCTGGTCGTTGGCCATTTGTATATCTTCCCTTAAAAAATATATTATGGGTCGCCTGGGTGACTCAGTTGGTTAAGTGTCTGACTCTTGGTTTCGACTCAGGTCATGATCTCATGGGTCATGAGACAGAGCCCCAGGGACCAGGCTGCATGCTGAGCAGGGAGTCTGCTTGAATATTCTCTCCCTCTGCCCCTCCCCCTACTTGCACACACACTCCCTCTCTAAAATAAATAAACCATATATATATATATATATATATATATATATATATATAATAGCTTTATTGAAATATAATTTACATACCATACAATTTATCCATTTAAAGTATACCATTCAATGGTTTTAGTATATTCACAGAATTGTAATCATCACCACAAAAAATTTTAGAACATATTTCTCATCCCCCAAAAGAAATACTGTACCCATTAGGAGTCACTTCCCGTTTTCCCCAGCTATGGAACCACTAATCTATTTTCTGTCTCTATAGATTTTTCTTATAAATGGAATCATACAATATGTGGTCTTTTGTGATTGGCTTCTTTCATTTAGAATGTTTTCAAGATTCATCCATGTTGCAGTATGTACATATCTTATGTGAAGTATTGTTCAAATATTTTGTCAAATTTTAAGTTAGCTTTCTTTTTAAATATGAAGCCAAAAGAGTTCTTTTTGTATATTGGATACAGTCCTTTTTCAAGTATATGTATTGCAAATATATTCTTCTGGTCTGTGGATTGCTTGGTACCTAAGGTTTTGATCTTTAGAGTTAATTACAAGCCTATTGGCAATAAGGCTTTTCTGGAATTCTTTCTTTGCTTGGTAACCTAGCCTCAGGATTAAGAAAAAGAGGTGCTGAATTTTTGCCCTTTTTAAAAATTTATTTTATTCAGGCCAAAACTGATTTTCAAAGCAATAAACAAAGTACTTCTAAGGATCAAACTATATTAATAAGAACTTACAAATAAAAGTTACTCTAATACACTAGTAGAACACTCATTTATGCATGGCAGTCATTTGGATATTTTTATTTTCTGTTTTCAGCATGGCTAGAACATAAAAGTTGTTCCTCACCTATTGTACTTACTAATGAGAAGTCTACAAATGATCATTTATTACTTCCACAAAAGATTTCATCTCCAGCAGAAGAAATACCAGACCTGTGTTTTTCTGATGACAATTCATCTGTTAAACAACCAACAAAAGAAGAAAAACCAAAGAATGATCTAGAACTAGTTTATAGAATAAGCCAAAATAAAGAAAATGAAGATTACTTGGAACTTGACTGTGCAGTACCATCTATTGAATCATCTTCCTCTCCAAAAATTGAAAAACCATCTTTTAAACATGGTAAAAAATGGGAGAATGATTTGGATCTTTTGAGTGACTTTATTATGCTGCGAAATAAATATAAGACTTGCACCTCAAAGACCGAAGTCACAGGAAGTAAAGAAAATGATGGTGGGTAATTTAGCAATATTTTGGCACAGATATGATAGCTTTAGGGACTAAATGTATAATTTATTACAGAAGGTAAGAAAATTTAAAGCTCTTTTGAATAGAATATATTCTTTTTCAAAGTCAAAGAAAACGTTGTTCATGCATGATACTTATTGAGTATGGAGATAGATGTGGCTGTTTAGATAAAGACATAGATATGTATTTTCCAAAAAATTTAAAAGTACATTTGAACTTGTAAGAAAAGCCACTATTTGTAAAACTTGCTTTCTGCAACTTGGCCACAGAGTCAGTATTTCTAACTTTTATTGATCATTCTGCCATTCTTTTTTCTCTTTTAGCTGACAGTTCTCAGTATTACATTTTAATGTGTACTTAAGAACACTTTGCCCATTTGATTACTTATTACTCTTCTTAAATTTACCGAAGAGTTTCTGTGTGAGTTGTAACTGTTTTACGTTCACTACTTATAACCATCAAAGGTAGTACGTGTCATATCATTTCATTTCTGGTAAAGAAACAATAGGTATTCTAGAATATGTTTGACATACGTTACCCAGAAGGATTAAGTACAAAAATAGTTATGTGTGAGAGTTACGGCATAGTTAGGTCTTACAGTCTCATATGTTATTAACATGCAATGCTGCTATTTAGTTAGTAAGCCCATTTGATCTCAAACTAAGCTCCTTCTCAAGCTTAGCCTTTATTAGTAACAGAGGTAATATTTTGGTATATATTTTACTTCTTGCCTTATTTTATAGTTAATTCAGGGGCAAGAAAGAATGTTACAACTTACTAGGCCCCCTCAAAAACTCTAGTAATTAGTATTTAATCCTAGCTATTCCAATTATTTATAGTTAATTAAAAGTATACTTGAAAATAATAACATAATCTAGTTTAGGATATTTTACTCCATTATTTTTCACCATGTATTTAAAACTCATATATTAAAATGTTTTAAGATGGTGTTGTGTTTCTAAAATTACCCTGTAATCATATTATTAATAGATAACATTGCTATCTAGTAAATATAAGTAACTATAAATAAATTAGTTATATATGTATTTGTAATCCTCTACAATACTTACGAAAGAAGGAAGAAACTGACATTTGTTGAATGTTGTATGCAGGGACTAAAATACATATTAGAGATAAAAATGATACCATTGCTGACCTTGAGAAGCTTACAACATGGTAGACTAGGCTTATAGAAAATGCCTGAGAACAGAAGGGTGAGTGGTAAGAACTGACCCAATTAAGAAAGGATGGAGCCAGGGAGGGCTTGGGGCATAGGAAAGAATTAGTAGCAGGAGGAGGGATATGTGGAAAGTCACAGAGAAATGAAATTGAGCTGTTTGGGCCTTTTAGGTATCAGGAACTATACTTAGTGTTTAATCCTTATAACAATATTCAAAATAGGTATGTTTATCTATATTTTACATATGAAGACACTGAAGCTAGTGTCAGAACCTAGACTGAAACAGTGATTCGATGCCAAGATTCTTCCCGTTATTGCCATTCAGCACTGTGCAACATCCATTGACCTGAATAGTTGTTCAATTTAATACTGACGTGTTTCAAGAAAGAACTTTAACAATTGTGATCATATTACATGAAAACATTTTAAGTAAAGCAACATTAAGTTTCCCTGAATAATGCAAATTAATATTTTTTATTAGAATTTCAAGATGAAGAACATTGTTTGACTCTTCAGGAAGAAAGTCCTCCTGTTTGTACTAATAAAGCCATAGAGAAAATAAATCAGGATAAGGGAGTGGATAATGTCATTAAAATTCAAGCGTCAGGTATGCTGTATGCTTTAAAAATACATTCAAATTAAGTAAATTTGAAAGCCCTTTCCTGAGTATCTAGGACATACCTGCTTTTCCATGTAATTTTCTTCACTTGTTTCAGATGTTTCTTCGTTCCATTCCTACTTTTAAGATATTCCCACACCTGAACACCCCATTCACTGCTTCTGCCCCTTTCCATTGCCCTAATCCAGTCCACTCGCTGTTACTTCTTCCTTCATTTAAACTGCTGCTTCCCTAAATTCATCAGACAGGAAACTGCAGCTACTCAGACTCTTCTGCCCAGTCAGAAAAAATGAACTGCTGTGGCTTACTCCCTCTGTTCTCTTACCCACCCTCAGGGTGATGTTAAAAAAGCTATTATTGTTTCCTATACTGATTAAAATTTTTGCTTCTGCTGTGAAGAAGAATATTCTTTGACTCCTAAAGAATAGCCTGCTTAAGAACATCATGCTCATTATTAAAATCAATAAGGAAATATGACACTCGTTTTTAATATCTTTTCATTTTTTTGGTTTAGTTTTATTTATGACCTTTAGCTGATAATGAAAATCTTAAAGTATTGATATTCTGGTGAAAACTAGAAACAATTTGTCATTGTGGTAAATTTGTTCAGCTTAAGGTTGTAAGCTAATTGTGGAGGGAAAAGAAAAAAAAATATGTGATCTCTTTATATGGCTCTTCACACTTCCATGCCAAGTTAGTTACTGAATAAGTATTTTCTAACAAGCAGGATAACCATAAAATTATACAAATTCTACAGAGGGTTTTTGTTTTGTTTTGTCGTTATTAGTTTATTTAGAATAAATATCCTAAAATGAACCTCTATATAATCTCATGATTTTTAACTCAGAAAATAATTTGGATGTAGTTCAGTCTTCCATGAAGTGACATGTTTAATTGGTTTATCAAAAAGAGCATGCCATCCTTAAAAAACACTATCTTTAATGCTTTTATTTTCACAGACAGCCAGTGCCAAGCATTCTGTCTCCTAGAAGCAGCAGCTACTCCTATCCTAAAAAAACTTGTATGCCTCTGTACTCTGCCTACAGCTAATTGGACATTTGCCACTGTCATTTTTGACCAAACAAGGTTCCTCTTAAAGGAACAAGAAAAAGTAATAAGTGATGCTATTCAGCAAGGTGAGTACAAATAAAAGTCATATTATTTAAAAGGATAAAAATGTATGGGTTGTTGTATCAAATGAGTAAAAATTGAATATAGAAGGTATAGAAATTAGTCATGGATGAAGGCATAACTTTAATTCAGAATATGACACCCATAAACTAATACTGGAGGGTCAGCTAAGTAAGGAGAAAAAGGTAACAAAATCATCGGCATTGCTTCTCAATAATGCTCCTAATTGGCATATATTACTTGACAGATCCTATTGCAAAAACCAAATTAACCCTATTATTGTTAACATCTGAACCACCTAGTTCCCTCCCAAATTAGGGGGAAGGTCAAAAAATAGATTAACTAAAGTCATTCCTGGACTTTTCTTCTGGCCAAGATGGAGTAAGAGGGCCAGAAGGATTTACCCTACTTTCAGGGAAAAAAAAAAGAAAAGATAAAGACAAAATACATGAAACCAGTTAAGATCCTAGGCTTCAGGCAGTGAAACACAGTGATTCTTGAGAGATGGGAAACAAGTAAGGTGAGCCCTACCATTGCCCTAGCTTACTGCCTTGAAAGAGTCGCCAGGCCATAGCACAGGAAGCGGTAGTAGGGGCAGAGCCCAGTGGATGATCTGTGTTGAGGAAACAGAACTCAGAGTCCAGGGAGACCAAGGCAGCTAGAGTTCAAAGGATAGAATATGAGAGAGAGAGCTTCACACAGAGTATTGAGCAGAGTACTGATCAGAGTGTATGTGAGGAAACCACCTGAGGTTGGGGAAGCAAACCATCTGAAAGGATTAGAGGGAGTAGTACTCTGCACTCA
Organism: Ursus arctos; assembly: GCF_023065955.2. Taxonomy (NCBI): domain Eukaryota; kingdom Metazoa; phylum Chordata; class Mammalia; order Carnivora; family Ursidae; genus Ursus; species Ursus arctos. Next base: position 75,437 of record NW_026622776.1, on the reverse strand, counting down.
CACAGGGCAGGGAGTAATGCCTGCTCTGATCAGCTAGATTAGAAAAACTCATAATTTGTGGGACACCTAACATGGTAAAATTCATAATGTCTGGCATTCAGTCAAAGATTATCAGGCATGACAAGGGATAGGAAAACATAACTCATAATAAGAATAATCCATCAAAGCAAACTCAGAACTAACAAAGATGTTAGCAATATTAGAGAAAGGCACTGAAACTTCTTATAACTCTGTTCCATATGTTCAGTAAGTTAGAGACATAAAAAAGACAGAAATGAAAATATGATGTATGAGATGAAAAATGCACTGGCTTAATGGCAGAGTAAATATTGCAGAAGAAAAGATTAGTAGACTTGAAGCCATAGCAATAGAAACTATTCCAAAATAAAACACGGGTAGATAAAATAATCTGAAAAAAAAAAAAAAGAAGAAGAAGAGGAAGAAAGAAAAGAGCATCAGTGTGCTGTGAAACAACTTCAAATAGCCTGACATAATAGTAAGTGAAGTTCTCAAAGGAGAGGCAGAGGGGGGAAAGACACGTTGCATACGGAAAGCAAAGATAAGGATGACGCAATTTCTTGTCAGAAGTAATACAAGTGAAAAAAAAAATTAAAATATTTGAAGAAATAGTGACTGAAAGGAAATATTTGAAGAAATAGTGACGGAAAGGTTTCCAAACTTAGTTAAGAACTACAAACCCACAGATCCAAGAAACTTAGTGAACCCCAAGCATGAGAAGCATAATGAAACTACATCAAGTCATACCATAGTCAAATTGCTCAAAACTGGTAGTAAAGAGAAAATTGTAGGAGCAGCCAGAGGGGGGAAAGACACGTTGCATAAGGAAAGCAAAGATAAGGATGACGCAATTTCTTGTCAGAAGTAATACAAGTGAAAAGACAGTGGAGTAAAATCTTTAAAATACCGAAAGAAGGGGTGCCTGGGTGGCTTAGCCGGTTGAGTAACCGAGTCTTGATTTTAGCTCAGGTCATGATCTCAGGGTCCTGGGATTGAGCCCTGCATCTGGCTCTGCATTTAGCTGGGAGTCTGCTTGAGGTTCCCTCTCTCCCTCTGCCCCTCCCCCACTTTCTCTCTCTCTCTCTCTCTCTCTCTCTCTTTCTCTCTCTCAAATAAATCTTTAAAAAATAAAATGAATTACTGAAAGAAAAAATCCTAGTTTTCTATACTAGGCAAAAATATATTATGAAAGCAAAGGTGAAATAAAGATGTTTTCATACATACAAAAGCTGAAAGAATTCATCAGCTGCAGACCTGCACTATAAGAGATGTTCAAGAAATGTTCTCCTAAAGAAAGAAGAAAAATAATACCAAATCTGGCTTCTTTGCCCTGTTCTTATCCCTTCCAAGTCATGACTGAGTTGTTTCTGCAAGTCCTTATGGGAGCTGGATATACTACCCATAAATGGTTCTCCTGTTGCCTCTTTGTTCCCAGTAACTACTTCATATTTGCCTTGATCTTTATTGATTGATTAGATGAGCAGTTTTCAAAATTTTTAGCAGAACTTTTTGTACAAATAAATATTTCATGGGATACCACTATATAAAACAGAGAAAAGTAGAGCTTTTCTGGTTGAATCAGGGCAATGGGCCTAAATTCCTATCTTCTTTGTTTCACTTTTGCACACAGTAAAATCCAATCTATTATCTTCAAAAAGCTCTAGAACTATATGGAACACATTAAGTAGATAATTGGCCTGTCCCTGTGAATGTATCTCTTGTTTGAGTCATATTTGGACAATTATTCCCAGGTGTCTCTACCTCCATTTCAAGGTATTGCTTTATGTTATGATCACCCATCTTTATCTTCACCAACCGGCAAGTTATGAGTTTAATTTTCTTCTTGTTTTATAACTGGGAATCACTGATCTTTTTTCTTACCCAAAGTGGGAAAGCAACAAGAGTATGAGCACTAAGGTTAGCCGTCTGGGTTTGAATGCCAGCTCCATCGTTTGTTCACATATTGACCTTGGACAGTTACTGAACCTTGTTCAGACTATTTCCTCATCCAAAAAATGAGCCTCATAATAAACTTGTCTGACAGGGTTATCATTATAGATTCAGTGAAATAACCAGCATACATACAGCCCGGCAATAGTAAGCACCTGATAATGAGTGTTAACTATTATTGTTAAGCATTCTGATACATATTCTATAATTATGATGTATATCTTATGTTTTTAAATATGTTTCTGCTTGCTTAGGTACAAATAATGAAAAAGAAATGACGTTCAAGCATGCTGCTGTCTTACATCTTCTGGTAACAATTAGAGATGTCCTTTTAACATGTAGCTTGGACACAGCATTGGGTTAGTGGGAGAAATTTTTATTTCCCTTTTTCTTCCTATTGAAATATTTCATCTGAAATAACTTTTACTTTTCTGAAAAAGATCTACCTTATAAGAAATTATGTAGCCTCTTTTACTTCCACACTATACATTATATACATTTTGACATAATTACAATAGAATATATTTTTTATTCTGCCTGTATTCTTTAAAAGAAATCATTTGTAACAAATACCATCACTTAGAAAAATAGGTTTAGAATCTCTAATCTAGGCCTGAGTTATAATGGCCTAAACAAATTTGATGCTATAATCATTGTCATGCACTACTTTTTAATGTAAGGTGATATTTTGCCATGTACATTTTAGGTCTTCTTTGAATGTTTGTGGCTTTGAATCTTTGCTAGGTGAATATATATAACTAATATAACCAAATTATTAGTAGCAAGATATTTTGCTATTTCTTTTTTAGTTTTGCCTATAAATTAGGATATGAATTACTGGAGGAATAAAAATCAAGCTATTTTGAATACATTGGAAAATTTAAAGATTTTAAAAATTTTTGTAACCTATCAAAATCATTTAAATATCTGTCTCAATACATTACTGCTTTAGGCTCCTTATTGCAGGATTATTTAGACTTGCTTAATAATGGTATGCTTATAGAATTATTTTATAATTTAGAATTTCTAGAACCTATTTAAAATATAAAGTGAAAATAATTTTAGTCTGATCTGTGACCCAGAGGTTTTGTTTTATAACTGTGACCCAGACAAGTATTTCTCTAATCCAAGGTTTTGATAAGTACTGAAAAGCAGTGAATTACAACTGTACTCCCTCTACAGCACTGGGAGTTATAATATTTGGCCAAGTATTATATTAGTATTATCTGGCCAACTATTATAACTAAATTACAGCTACCTTTAGAAAGCCCGACATGGTGCTTTTCCTTTCCACTCCAATTAAACTACTTGGGTGTTGATACTGGATTGGGTTGTTTTACCTCCATCCTCAGACAAGTATGGATTGAGGGCTCTCGCCCTAGTTTACAGTACCTGAAATTGGTATAAGGGTGTAATATTACACGCCCTTCTATTTAGTCACATGTCTTCATTGTACTTTTCAGGCTTCCATAAAAGATCCTCAGTTCTATCTAAAGCGAGGCTGATTGTTAAAGTGTAATGTAAGTCAAATGTCAGAATCTAGAATATCTGAGCTCCTAGTGCTGTAAAGAGAGTGCAGTTGTGATTCACTGCTGCTCAGTACTTATTGGTATTAGAGAGTTAGAATTAGAGAAATAATATTTACGGAGGATTGCTTGAGGTATATGCACTTTTAAGTACTCTTACAATCTACCCTAGATTAGGTGAGACCATTAAGAACTATGTACTTGGGCTGAATTATTTTTGCTCCTCAAAGAAATACTTTCACCAAATCAAACTTGGTCATTGCTGTTTGGCCACCTTGAGGAATACTATGAAAGTAAAATCCTTGTTGGAAAATGAACTTCTTAATAAGCCCTATATACCAAGCCATAAGGAATAACCTAGCCACCTTGGACATTTTTAGTGGAGAGATTTCTCACTCCTCTAAACCTCTCAAAATCAAAGAGTGAGTTAGATTGTCCTCTTTTCTTCTTCTCTGCATAGTGGGAGAGAAAGAAATGTCCATGGGGGTCTGGCTGTCTGCCCTGCCTCCTTCCAGAATTCTGTATTTTTCTCCCAGCTTCTAGTTTGCTACCTCTCCCAAGTTAGCAGGTTAATGAGTTTCAAGACTAAAGGTATAGAGTTTCACTTCTGGGCTTTAACCCAGAAATAAATTCAGTATTGTGTAATGGGTATTATAGCAGCAACATGTACCAATGGCACAAAGGATGGAGACTGTTACCCTTAAAGCTGAATATTTGTTTAAAAACAAGTAGGAGTTTGCCAAGTAAAAAGTATGTAAAGGGTATTATAGGCAGAATTGAGTCCAGAAGAATGACCCAGTGGGTGTGCTGCATATAGTTCCATGTAGCTAAATCCAAGAGTATAAGGTAGAAAGGAATAAGAACTAAGCCTGAAGACATAACAAAGAGACAAATCATGAATAGCCTTTTAAGCTGCACAAAAGGGTGCAGACCTTATTCTGTAGATGACAGAGAGCCATTGAAACGGGAATGCTGCTGGATTAGGCTTCTCTTTCAGGTTAGATCTAGAGAATCAGGAAGAGCTTTTAGGCAGAAAACCCTGGGAAATATGAACTTTCAGGGATTGGTGTCAGGATTCTGTGTTTAGAAACTGCTTTAGTGAGTCTGAATTTAGGCTCTGCTGTTTTAGCAGCTATATAAGTGAATTATGCATATCATGGATTATATCCCAAGAGTTTATAAACTAATGAGGTTGTCATATAAGCAAATAAGAAATCAATTACAAAAGCTCTATAGACCAAGGAAATTCCAATGAAGTGACATTTCCATAGGACTTGCATGTAAGTGTAGACCAAGCCAAAAGGCAGGAAAAGATGGGATATATTCAGAGGATATATAGCATATGTCATTATGTAGCTTAAAAGGAGACATTTGGTACATATTTTTCAGCTTCACTCAGGTTTAAGGTTTTCATTAGTCAGTATCTTTCATCAAAATCAGAAAAGGATTAAAGAAAATTTTAACTCTACTATGACTCATGGAACAAAAGGATGTGCCCTCCCCCCCTACTTTTGTTTTTAACAGGATATTTGTCAAATGCAAAAGATATCTACAAAAGCATTTTAGGCTTCTATTTGGATGACATTTGGAGACAGCTGGAGATTGTACAGTTTATTAGGGGGAAAAAGCCTGAAACCAATTACAAGATACAAGAACTGCAAAGTCAGATACTAAATTGGATGCAAAGTGAGCAACAGATTAAGGTAAGTGCTGGATTAAAGCAGATAACAGTAATCAGCTTAAATAAGAATTGGATGTAAGATAAATTTTTGCATTTAACTCTGAAATTATGAAATAGTCTAGATTATTTGGTCCTTTGATAGTTTTCTCCTTAAGTAAGCTAACAAAACAGAATCAGACCCAGAGAAAGGATGATTTGCATCATTGTTCATGTATCTTGAATTTAAAAATACTTTACTTTTTTTACACGCAGTTTTCTATGGATTGGCTCTCCAGATCTCAAAACTGTTGTCTGGTACATCTAAGTTCATGAACATATATCAAATAATAGAACTACAATAATTATTTTTAGATATTGAGCCAGAATCTCATCTTATATGATTCTATAAAAAAAGCATTTAGCTTATGCTTTGGATTATATTGGAAATTTTTGCCCACCCTACCTCAAGCACATGAAGGTTATATAGATAAAGACTTAAGAGTAAACACTTTCTTAAATGTTTTCAAGCTGAAAAACATTTCAAATGCTTTATGCTAAATCTGTATACAAATTTGGCCTTTTTCTTCTTTTTTTCTTTGTCTCCCCTGTGTCTTTATCTCCAGCTCTGTGGTTACTTAGATAACTTGCTTGTCATTAAAATAAAGTAAAATGTAAGAAATTTAAAAATTGAAATTTATTTGTTGTCCTCCTCCACTGCCACCAAAAAAAAGCTATAACGATAACTAGGAAAGCATAGCAACAAATCATTGCTTTTTTCCAACCAATTCAAACTTGTCTGAGTTGCATTTAACACTAACAATGCAGGTAGAGACAATTTATGTATACAGTCACCCATATGGGAGTATATGGATGCTAAGAATGCCCCACTCCAGAATATTTTCCTCATTGATATTTGATCTTACCAGAATTTATTCCTTTGTGTTTAAGCACTGACATTTTTTACAGCACAAATATTTACTTGGTAATCTTTTTGTATGTAACCAATCAAGCTTGTTATTTTGTCACAGTAGCAAAACTATGAAAAAGAATAATTATTCAGAGATACATGAAATTCTTATTTTTGATCAGGTGCTGATTATAATAAGAATGGACTCAGATGGTGAAAAACATTTACTCATTAAAATCCTTAACAAAATGGAAGGTAGGGAGTTTTAAGTTATGCTTCATTTGATAAGATGTTTGGAACATATAGAAATGTAGTGATCTAAGTTTTAAAATAAAGATATAATAACATACCATAAAATACATTCTTTAAAAGTATATAACTCAGTAGAATCTAACCAGTTTTTAAATAAATCTGGACTTTAAGTCTGCAATATAAATATACTATAATGTACTTACATGTACATTAAATGTACTTTTGTGTATATTGTTATTATCAATTGACACCTTTTATTGATTGCCTCCTAGTTGCTTAATTCTATATACTTACAACAACTCTATAAATCAGTTTTCCAAATAAAGAAACTAAAGTTCATAAAGGTGTTGTAACATGCCACACCTCACAGGTAGTTCAGTGAGGAAATCAGGATTTGAACCAAGGTCTGTCTTGTTCTAGTGTTATTCTTCAACTCTTCTACCCACTATTGCCCCCTCTGCCAACACTTTCCACCTTCTGCCATAGAACCCATTGCTTATATATAAACTCTTTTCCTTTTTTATCTCCGTGTCTTAAGCCAGCCCAGCTTTCCACGATGATACAGCTTCCCCTGTATCCCTTTCATATATAAGCTGATAATTCTCTCCCATATATATATATCATAGGATTGAAAGGGCCATTTCTTGCTTTCCATTATCCTTTCCAAAACATTATTTCTCTATCCTCTGAGGCTATGCAATATTGCCACACCATTCTCTACCACTCCATATTGCCATCATCTAGTAACCACCCAACATTTCCCATCATCCATGGACAGTTGTGCACCTGGTTCGTGGTATTCTTTTCACTCCTAGTTTTGCCATTATCCTAGGTGTCTTTAATGTGAATGACTCATTCAACACTCTGACCTTATAGTTTCATTTGCTTCCACAGAAGAAATGATATTCACTCCTTGGCTATGCCATTGACCTTGTAATAATGCAGAACTGTGCTACTTCTGGACTTTAAACTCTGATACAGTGCTCACTGTCCACAGCTGTCTTATCTCTTCCATGATATTCAGCAACTTAGAGATCTGTAATCAGTCAACTCCTGTTTTTTTTTTCTTTCACATTTTTATCTTTCCAGACTTGGTGATGTGCCCATAACTTTAATCAGTCTTGTCCTTCTAGTGTACCTTCCATTTAAATCTCAGCTCTGAATCCATCAAGACATTTTTTTTGAAGATTTTATTTATTTATTTGACAGAGAGAGAGACAGCCCAGGGAGAGAGGGAACACAAGCAGGGGGAGTGGGAGAGGAAGAAGCAGGATCCCAGCAGAGCAGGGAGCCCAATGCGGGGCTCGATCCCAGGGCTCCGGGATCACACCCTAAGCCGAAGGCAGACGCTTAACGACTGAGCCACCCAGGCGCCCCTGAATCCATCAAGACATTTAACCCATCTGTTCCTGTACCTGAGCTCCTGAGCAATATTAGAGAAAATCAGATAGTTTAGTACCACTACAAACTTAACTTCTCTGACCTTGTATGGGCTCTTAATACCTCTTAACAACATTTCATCTTACGACCTTGCCATCTACAAACTTACCTTCATTTCTTCTATTCTTTTATCTTTTCCTCCTCTTTATAAAGGAGGTGAACCTCCTCCCTTGGAAAACCAATTTTTCACTTCTGCTTTGGATCCCATCTCTTCCCACATCAGTGTGTTCCCATCAGTTATTTCCTCGCCCAATCTTCCTCTCAAATGACTCTCCCTTAATCATTAAGCCCTCCAGTATTAAAAATAAAATACCACCCTCAACCTATGTCACCCATTGTTTACTGTTTCTCTTCCCTCCATAAATTGTATCTTCGGCCATCTCCAAAGATGTCTTTGCTGTAACCCCACCAGACTATTTATCATGCTGTTTCCTATCTCCTTTGCCTTTATGCCTTTCCTATTTCCTATGCCTTTATGCCTCCTGTTCCTGCTATAGTAGCACTCCTCTCCCTTCTTTAGCAGCTAACTGCTACACATCCTTTAAAAATTAGTTAAAACATTTGCTCAGGAAGCTTTGATTTAAATGCTTTCCCTTGTGCTCTCAGTGTATTATGTGCATACTTCTTTTTTTTTTTTTTAAAGATTTTATTTATTTATTTGACAGAGATAGAGACAGCCAGCGAGAGAGGGAACACAAGCAGGGGGAGTGGGAGAGGAAGAAGCAGGCTCATAGCGGAGGAGCCTGATGTGGGGCTCGATCCCACAATGCCAGGATCACGCCCTGAGCCGAAGGCAGATGCTTAACCGCTGTGCCACCCAGGCGCCCCTATGTGCATACTTCTAAGGCACTACTTACCATCCTAGGCTATAACAACTGAGTCTCTTGCCTCTTTCCCTCACTAGCATGTCAGCTTCTGGAGGATAAGGACCATGCCCTAATTTGAATTCCCAACACCCACAAAAATGTCTGGAATATAGAAGGAACTTAATAAAAACAAATTGAATAATTGCAGTAATGAATACCTCTCTATATACCTAGTAGACTGAGACTAGTGAAAAAGATTGAACTGAACTGTATACAAATATTGCAAATGTCTGCTTAGCAAAATTAATTAATTATAGTAATGTGAGAATGGAAGACTTTCAAGCAGAACTTTATAAGGTGCTATTTCTAGACATTATCATGTGTCTAGAGTCCAGATTTGCAAACTTAGATTTTATTATTTCATCCAGTTTTCTTGTCCTGGGAAGATGAGGTCTTATCCACTAAATTCACAAGATTTTGCTAGTACCAAAATGTTAAAATAGTAGTTAACAATCATGAGGCTGAACTTGCTACACCTGTCTGGAATCAGGGTAACTGAAAACATTTTTTTTTTTTTTAATTAGAAAAGTGCTGAACAATGTAGCATTGTGAAACAAAGGGATTTGGGTAACTGAAGTAATACTTTTGTGAAGAGACTGAGGAAATATTCCTGCCCCACAGAGAAGAATACTTAAACCTACTTAATGGGGCACCTTTTCCTTTGATGTAATTAAGACACAAGGACAAATTATTACTGTATATATCACTTTCTTATGTAGGCTTCATGCTGAACATTCTATTTCTTTTGGCTTTTGGGATTATGTCATCACTACTCTACTATTTTATTTCAACAAGGTTTACTGACACAAAAATAAATTTGACTCTCTAAGCTGAAAAAATGTTTTTCCCATCTTTCTAACAAGCAGCTCTCCTCTGTGTCTAGGAATGAGGTCTTTTTCTTTTTCTGTCTAGTGTTAGAAAGTAGAAATATGGTTTTATCTTCTCTGTGCTTACAAGATCTAGTAATGCACTTAGTCAGTAATCTGCTTTGAGCTTACAGCTAAGACAAATCAGCTAGAGATTAGGTTTTAAATAGTATGAGCCTGAAGTGCCTGGGGGGCTCAGTTTATGGACCATGCAACTCTTGATCTCAGCATTTTGAATTTGAGCCCCACGTTGGGTGTAGAGATTGCTTAAAAATAAAATCTTTTAAAATAATACTAATAATAGGGGTGCCTGGGTGGCTCAGTCGTTAAGCATCTGCCTTTGGCTCAGGACGTGATCCTGGAGTTCTGGGATGGAGCCCCACATCAGGCTCCTCCACTGGGAGCCTGCTTCTTCCTCTCCCACTCCCCCTGCTTGTGTTCCCTCTCTCGCTCACTGTCTCTCTGTCAAATAAATAAATAAAATCTTTAAAAAATAAAATAAAATAATACTAATAATATGACCTTATAAATATATATACAAAAGAGAAATACTACTCATCCTCTTCTTACTGCTACCAAAACTATTGTCATATCAAGCCAAGTAAACATGAAATTATTGAGCATTACTCTGTCATTATCACATTATGCTTTTGTCAACTTTACAACTGACAAAAATACACCAATAAAGTGTAAAATTTATTTTAACTAGAATTAGCTATTCTTAAACCAATGATGTCTACCAAAAATAAACTGTATGTGTGGCTACAGAATTTTTTGAAATTTATTGTATTTTGTTAAAAAATCAGTAACATAAGAAACTTAAATTATAATTAGGCAGAAGTGAATCTAAGGAGCAGATGGTGGGTCTTCTGCTTCTCATACAGCCAATAGAAAGGAAAAAAGACATCAAAATGTAGTCTCTTGTGATTTAGTTATGTACTTAAATTTTTGACTAGAGAAAAAAGGTGAAATCAACCATGATTTTTAGCAAAGTAAAATTAAATGCACAGAATTGATGAGTGTTTAATTTGGCTACTTTAAAATTAAGATTTTGATACATTTTATTATTTTACATAATAAATTCAGAATTTCCATGCTTATATATACAAAACATATACACACACCAGAAATATTGCCCATGCTTCAAATTTTCTGATACCCACAGACAGAAAAATAATCCAGCAAATTGTATTTTAAGCAGTTTCCTTGTTCACAGATCTTTAATTCATTTTTATGGTAGTGAAATATATGAACACCTAAAAATTATATATGAACAAAACACTGAAAAACACTTTTTTGTATTACTCTTTTTTTCCCAACAGGTTTAACATTGACTGTCTTACATTCAAACAAAAGGAAAGATTTTCTGGAACCTGAACGTGTTTTAAATGGGTAAAAATGTATTTCTTCACCTGTGGGGAATAAGCATACCAGTTCCACAGGAAAAGCGCAATTTCTCCTGGAATTTAACTTTTTAGAAGGTTTAATAAAAAAAAAAAGTTAAGTTAAAATTAAAAAAAAAAAAGGTTTAATAAAACCTGAAATGAATCAGTGTATCTCTCCTTGTCCTGAAAAGTGTTTTACATTAGAATATTTGAGCTCAGGTCATTGCCTTATGTATTATATAATATTGTTGTCCAGAATTTTAGTTCAATCTTGCTTTAATATTCCCAACTTATCATTATCAGTGTCACTGTTAGTACAGGAAGTACCCATTTAGATCTACCCTTGTTTATACCAGTTTCAGGGGTTTTTTTTGCTCAGCATTTTTTCTTATATCTTCTTCCTCTCTTTCAAGTTCTCCTTCTTCCTGAAGTACATCCTTTAGAAATTCTTTTAGTGAGAGCGTGCTAATAATAAAATTAGTGTTGACTTGTCTAAAAATGTTTTAATTGTGCCTTATTTTATGTAGAAATTTCTATTTCTAATACTGGGATCCAGATAATAAAAAGAGGAGTTGTAAATCAAATAGAAGCCCATAAAAGCATTTAACTTATGTCTATTATCTATCTAGATTGCTCTAGACAGAAAGCAGCAGTAGAGAATTTTCATTACAATGAGTGCTATTATATGGAATTTGAAGATAGGAAAGATAAACATGATATTTAAGTATCCATGTTTTTTGTTGTTGCTAAATCACCTATGAAGCTCATTGAGAAAAAGAAAAATCATTTCAAAATTGTCAGATAATATTCTATTATGTAGATCCTCAAAGATGAAACCTCACATGTGTAAGAAAATGAATTCTCACAGTGACTTTTCTGTTATTGATAGGACTCAGTTAATAAAATTAGGGCCCCTTGCATTTCAGAATGTGAAGTAGTCCACAGATCCTGTTCTTTTAAAAAAATGTATGACCATAGGGGCACCTGGCTGGCTCCGTTGGAAGAGCACACAACTCTTGATCTCGGGGTCATGAGTTTGAGCCCCACATTGGATGTAGAGATTACTTAAAAATAAAATCTTAAAAGGGACACCTGGGTGGCTCAGTCAAACGTCTGCCTGTGGCTCAGGTCATGATCCCAGGGTCCTGGGATCAAGCCCCACATCATCATCGTCATCATCATCGTCGTCGTCGTCATCATCATCATCATCGTAGGGCTCCCTGCTCAGTGGGGAGTCTGCTTCTCCCTCTGCCCCCCCCCCCCGCCTTGGGCTGGCTCTCTCTCTCTCTCTCGAATAAATAAATAAAATCTTTTTTAAAAATCTTTAAAAAAATTTTTTTTTAGTGTATGACCATCAAAAAGAAAGATAAAAAGGAATTAGCACAATTGGAAAACAAATCAACAGAAAATACACCAGTGCCTTTCCAAGATAAGCAGGCACAGACTAGAGAAGAATACAATAGCCAAAAACAGTACTCTTTTGGCCCTCCAAATAATTAATGATGCAAATATAATTCCATTTTCTTGGCTTTGTTTTGTCTTCAGTACAAGTTCCTGTGTGGTTGTACATAATCAATATATTGGATCAGATTTTCCCTGGAGTAACTTCTCATTTGTGGTGGAATACAATTTTGTAGAAAACTCTTGTTGGACTAAACACTGCGAGAAGTTGAACATTCCTCACAAGGTCTTCAAAGTGATTCTTCCAGACACAGTTTTAAAGAGTAAGGATTTAAACTAAAATCCTTCTGTTGTGGTGATAGAATGGAAATTGTCTGTTTTCTACTTCTTATCTGTGGAAAAAGAATGAGCAATGGCATTTAAGGACTTGAGTTCAAGCTCTAACCTCAGCACTCCATGTGACCTTGGGCCAGTTCTTTACCCCTTACTTCATAGTCCTCATTTGAAAAGTAAACTTTACAGTTATATTTGTCTTCATCCCTTTACCTTCTAAATTTTACTTATAATAGCACAATTTATTACCATTATATCTAATCTTCACCTGATACTTCTATGCAATAGTATTTTTATTGAATTTTAGGGGAAAATTCTGTCGTAGTATATTGACTGATTCAGAAAACTGAGTGTGCAAAAAAAATTTTTACACAAACACTTTGAAAAGAGTCTAAAACCACTTTGTATATCATTTGGTTTCTTTGTATTTCTCAGCAACACTTCACATGACTCAGGTTGTGAATTCTCACATTATTAAATTAAAAACCCTGTACACTTTAAGTCCCAATGCATCCCTTTCAATACTTGCCATAAGTTATTTTCTATCCACCTCAAGTCTGAGTGGGAAGTTTGAATTCTGAGATATTCCAATTCAATTCTAAAAATATAGTCACCATAATGATTACTTTGGAATTTTTGATATATAGAAGTAAATGTTAAGTTGATTAAATAAGGGCCCCCAAAAAGATAAAAGATAAGTATCCCAGTTTATATGTAGAGGCTTCTTCCATTCTTTCAAAGATGAACTTAATTGATTCAGCCAGTTCCTTATTTGGAGCATTCACAATCTCTCAATTTTCCACTATTATAGTGTAAGATTTATAGTAGCTCATAAATCTTATTTATTTTTATATACTTGTTCTAAGAAATAAAGTGAGTTGCTGGGTCAAAGGTATACACACATTTATATATTGCCAAATATCCTTCCAGAAATGCTATCTCAATTCATATTTGTGCAGAAAGTATAAGAGAATACTTTCCCCAATATCTTTACTGTGAGTAGGTATTATTATTCTTTTAAGTCTTTGACAGAATTATAGGCATGAAATATTTTATAGCTATATTACAGATAATGTCTTTGATTATCCATATCTTTCAGCTGTGAATTGATCTTGTATAGCCATTCTTTTGTAAGTTGCCTATTAATGTTCTTTGTCCATTTATCTATTGAGGTATTTATTATTTTCCTGTTAACGAATCATATGGTAGTTTTAGTAAGTTCTGTTAATGCTGTTCTATTTTTAGGTGGTAGGATAACATATGGTTTTTATTTTATTCTTCAGACCTTTCTGTATTCTGATTTATGATTTTTTACAATGAATATGTTTTATTTTTGTACTGCTCCTTGAACATACACTTGCTGTTCTCATGTTTAGTAAAAAAGAGAAAGACCTGAAGGATGAGAAAAAGGAGAAATATTTATAAACTTTCTCTTATTCAGGAAGCAACCTGCTGGATAGTTTTGGTGGATTTCTTTTGGAAATTCAGGTTCCATATGTGTTTTTTGCATCTGAAGGACTTCTTAATACTCCAGAAATACTTCAGTTGCTAGAATCCAAGTAAGTTATCGATTTCATAACTTTAGCAAAGGTATATATATCCTAAATGGAAAAACATTGTGCTATATATGTGGCATATTTCTCTCTTATTGAAGCATGAAATTATATCACATAGAAGTAGTTTTCCAGAGAGTCTATGTCAAGTTACACTTCTCTCCCTATAGTACACCATCATAATTACTGAATATTATCTTTTCTGGCAATATATGTCAATCTTGTGAAGAAAAAATATTTCATTATTGTCTAAATTTATATCTTAATTTCATTTCTTTCGTTACCAGCAAATATGAACACTTAATGTGTCTTTTTTTTCCTGTGAGTTTTATGGTCATATCTTTGGGTCATTGATAATATTGAGAATGAGTGTTCTTATTTAGAGGGCTTTAAATATTGCATGGGAAATAGGACTGTGAAGTTCTAAATGAAATACCTAAGGCAATGCACATCTCAACTAATTTGTCATATATACTGAATAAATCATTATTTCATTCCTCAAATTTACAAAGTAGAATAAATTGATGTATGAAAGAAAAAGCACAGTAGTTCAAATAATTTAATATGCAAGAGGACAATACAGCTTTTCTTAAAGAATTTTTCTTAGCCATTTCATTATGTCACCCAAAAATATGGTATTTTATAGGTATAATATCACACTAGTGGAGAGATGCTGCAGTGAGTCGCTGAAACTCTTTGGAGGTACAGAGTGTTATGTAGTGGTGACAATTGATGAACACACTGCCATAATTTTGCAGGTAAAATTATACAGTAAAAAATACAAAGTAAATAGAGTACAATATATATAATTGTGTAGTTTATTATTAGCTTGACTATAGAGAGCTTAACTATAATCCATTAGTGTTTTCTTCCAAAACTTTGCAAATGGACAAGTATTAAAATTATCACTATGGGAAATGACTATTACCAAGCTTCTTTAAGGCCTTGTAATTTTTAACATACTTTGAGGAGACAAAGCAAATATGGAATCTTTAATGTTATGTATTGACCTATTTTAAAATATATTTATAGAATAATTAGTGTTGAAAACCTTAAAAATCAAATCCTAGCCACTATGTTTCTTAAAAGGTGGTAGTATATTAATCCATGATAAGTAATATGGGATTTCCTCTAAGGTAAGTGAGGAGTGCCTATAAGTAAGCCGGTTTAAAAAAAAGAAGAAAGAAAAATTCTCTTTAAAAAATCCCTATAGTTTGGGTTTAAGATGTACAAATTCTTTTTTTTTTTTTTCGGGTTTTTTTTTTTTTATTGATTTTTTATTATATTATGTTAGTCACCATACAGTACATCCCCGGTTTCCGATGTAAGGCTCGATGATTCATTAGTTGTGTATAACACCCAGTGCACCATGCAATATGTGCCCTCCTTACTACCCATCACCGGTCTATCCCATTCCCCCACCCCCCTCCCCTCTGAAGTCCTCAGTTTGTTTCTCATAGTCCATAGTCTCTCATGTTTCATTCCCCCTTCTGATTACCCCCCCTTTCTTTATCCCTTTCTTCCCCTACCGATCATCCTAGTTCTTATGTTCCATAGATGAGAGAAATCATATGATAGTTGTCTTTCTCTGCTTGACTTATTTCACTTAGCATTATCTCCTCCAGTGCTGTCCATGTTGTAGCAAATGTTGAGAACTCGTTCTTTCTGATAGCTGAGTAATATTCCATCGTATATATGGACCACAACTTCTTAATCCAGTCATCTGTTGAAGGGCATCTCGGCTCCTTCCACGATTTAGCTATTGTGGACATTGCTGCTATGAACATTGGGGTGCATATGGCCCTTCTCTTCACTACGTCTGTATCTTTGGGGTAAGTACCCAGTAGTGCAATGGCTGGATCATAGGGTAGTTCAATTTTTAACTTTTTAAGGGACCTCCACACTGTTTTCCAGAGTGGCTGTACCAACTTGCATTCCCACCAACAATGTAGGAGGGATCCCCTTTCTCCACATCCTCTCCAACAATTGCTGTTTCTTGCCTTGTCTATTTTTGCCATTCTAACTGGCGTAAGGTGGTATCTCAGTGTGGTTTTGATTTGAATTTCCTTGATGGCTAATGATTTTGAACATTTTTTCATGTGTCTGTTAGCCATTTGTATGTCTTCATTGGAAAAGTGTCTGTTCATATCTTCTGCCCATTTTTTGATTTGTTTATTTGTTTCTCGCATATTGAGTTTGAGAAGTTCTTTGTAGATCTTGGATACCAGTCCTTTATCTGTAGTGTCATTTGCAAATATATTCTCCCATTCCGTGGGCTGCCTCTTAGTTTTTCTGACTGTTTCCTTGGATGTGCAGAAACTTTTAATCTTGATGAAGTCCCATAAATTCATTTTATCTTTTGTTTCTCTTGCCTTTGGGGATGTGTCATGAAAAAGGTTGCTTTGGCCGATGTCGTAGAGGTTGTTGCCTATGTTCTCCTCTAGAATTTTGATGGATTCCTGTCTCACATCGAGGTCTTTCATCCATTTGGAGTATATCTTTGTGTATGGTGTGAGAGAGTGGTCAAGTTTCATTCTTTTGCATGTAGCTATCCAATTTTCCCAGCACCATTTATTGAAGAGACTGTCTTTTTTCCACTGGATGTTTTTTCCTGCTTTATCAAAGATTAGTTGCCCAAAGAGCCGAGGGTCCATTTCTGGGCTCTCTATTCTGTTCCATTGGTCTATGTGTCTGTTTTTGTGCCAGTACCATGCTGTCTTTGTGATCACAGCTTTGTAGTACAGCTCGAAATCCGGCATTGTGATGCCCCCAGCTTTGTTTTTCCTTTTCAACAGTTCCTTGGAGATTCGGGGCCTTTTCTGTTTCCATACAAATTTAAGGACTGTTTGTTCCAGTTCTTTGAAAAATGTCCTCGGTGTTTTGATCGGGATAGCATTGAAAGTGTAGATTGCTCTGGGTAGCATGGACATTTTAACTATGTTAATTCTTCCGATCCATGAGCATGGAATATCTTTCCATCTTTTTATGTCTTCCTCAATGTCTTTCAAGAGTGATTTATAGTTTCTAGAATATAGGTCCTTTACGTCTCTGGTTAAGTTAAATCCAAGGTAACGTATGGTTTTTGGTGCTATTGTAAATGGGATGGATTCCCTAATTTCTCTTTCTTCGGTGTCGTTATTCGTGTATAGAAATGCAACTGATTTCTGAGCATTGATTTTGTATCCCGCCACGTTACTGAATTGCTCTATAACTTCTAATAGTTTGGGAGTGGATTCTTTTGGGTTTTCCATATAGAGTATCATGTCATCTGCAAAGAGAGACATTTTGACTTCTTCTTTGCCAATTTGAATACCTTTGATCCCTTTTTGTCGTCTGATTGCTGTTGCAAGGACTTCTAGTACTATGTTGAATAATAGTGGCGAGAGTGGGCATCCTTGTCGAGTTCCTGATCTTAAGGGAAAGGCTTCCAGCTTTTCCCCATTGAGAATAATATTTGCAGTAGGCTTTTCATAGATGGCTTTTATGAGATTGAGAAATGTACCTTCTATTCCTACACTCTGAAGGGTTTTAATCAGGAAAGGATGCTGTATTTTGTCAAATGCTTTTTCGGCATCGATTGAGAGGATCATATGGTTCCTGAGTCTTTTCTTGTTGATATGATGTATCACGCTGATTGATTTGCGAATATTGAACCACGCTTGCATCCCAGGTATGAATCCCACTTGATCGTGATGGATAATCCTTTTAATGTACTGTTGGATTCTATTAGCAAGTATCTTGTTGAGGATTTTGGCGTCCATATTCATTAGGGAAATCGGTCTGTAATTCTCCTTTTTGAGGGGGTCTTTGCCTGGTTTGGGGATCAAGGTAATATTGGCCTCATAGAATGAGTTTGGTAGCTTTCCTTCTGTTTCTATTTTTTGAAATAGCTTTAGGAGAATAGGTTATTATTTCTTCTTTGAATGTTTGGTAGAATTCCCCAGGAAAACCGTCCGGGCCTGGAGTTTTGTTATTTGGAAGGTTGTTTATCACTGACTCAATTTCTTCGTAATTAATTGGCCTGTTTAAGATGTACAAATTCTTGACTGAATCTCCCTGATATGTTTGCTTGATTGGAGTACAAATTACAATGAAATTAATTCAGCAGGGTGGAAGTGGGAAGCAGAAACCAAGTTTGATGGTATGGAATATAAATTCGTGGCAAGTATGGTAAAGTAGAAGTCTGATCATGAGCAAATGTTAGCAATCTAAGAATTATATAATGGAAAAACAAAGCTCTGTTTAAAGGTTTCTTAAGAGCTACCATGTCTTACATATTTAAAGCTTTTTAAAAAGATTTTTTTTTATTTATTTGAGAGAGAGAGCACAAGCAGGGGAAGTGGCAGAGGGAGAGGGAGAAGCAGGTGCCCGGCTGAGCAGGGATCCCGATCTGGGGCCCTATCCCAGGACCCTGGGATCATGACCTAAGCCAAGGGCAGATGCTTAACTGGCTAAGCCACCCAGACACCCCTAAAGTTTTTTAAAAAAAAAAAAAAACAATTATTTAGGGAGAAATACCATTTGGGAAACTTTTAATTTTAATTCATAGTTACATAACTTGTTAGAGTAAGACACTTCCTGAATCATTCATTCTATCAAAAATTAATTGTAGACCCAAGTTGAGCTCCGTGCAGCCTGCTTAAGATTCTCTAAGATTCTCTGTTTCCCTCTCCCTCTGCCCCAGCCAACCCCACTTGTGCATGCTTTTTCTCTAAAATAAAATAAAATAAAATAAAATAAAATAGAATGTAACTTTGAAAAAAAAATTAATTGCATTAAAGGAAAAAGAG
The DNA here is from genome assembly GCF_023065955.2 of Ursus arctos. Taxonomy (NCBI): domain Eukaryota; kingdom Metazoa; phylum Chordata; class Mammalia; order Carnivora; family Ursidae; genus Ursus; species Ursus arctos. Next base: position 56,490 of record NW_026622776.1, on the reverse strand, counting down.
GATCCTAGACCATTAGAGAGCAATTCCTGAAGTCCATGATGGCTTCTTTATCATCTTCCTTAAATAAGCATTCAGCGCAGATTATCCCATGAGTTTTTAAACATATTTTATGAGTAGCCAAATCCCTGTCTACAAAGGACTTTCCCCAAATAGGGGCAGCATATAGGCTGCTTTCTTCATATCTAGGACTTTGGGAGATTCATGAGCCTTCCTTGCTGAAGCTATCATTTGCTGATTGACATCTACTATAGCTTTTCCCCTACTACTTCCAGTGCGATTTTAATTTTTCCACAAAATGGAAGCCCATACCCATAACTCTTCTCAAGTTGATATATATCATATATATATGATATATATAAAATAGAATATTGAAATATGTTAATAATTTCATAACAACTATTCAACCTAGTGAATCTTTTTATTGTATTTATTTTCTGGTAGGACCTAGAAGAATTGAATTGTGAGAAGGCATCAGACAATATCATTATGAGACTGATGGCATTATCATTCCAATACAGCTACTGTTGGATAATCTTATATACCAAAAAAACATTAAACTCAGAGTAAGTAAACATTTCTTCATCCAAAGTCACGTTTATATTTCTTAAGTTATTTGGTCCTCTTCCTTGAATAAAAGTAGCTATGCAAATTTTCCATTTGCTCATCTAGTTTGCTTTGAGTCAGGGATCTTCGAGGTGGAATCATGCCCATAGGAAAACAAATCAGAATTTTGGAGATGACGTATTTCTGCTGGACATTCTGTGCAAATCAATCTCCTCTAGTTCACTAAGAGTCGCTGCTTTATGTGTTTCACTTTTTATTACTTTTTAGTTCTGGAATTGTCTGTTAAAAGATGCCATTCTTATATCATTTCTCTCTAAAAGCTCATTAAATTTACCAACTAAGTAGCACCTTGCAATTCTTTGTTTCATTGATGTGCTTAACTTAAAAATTACCAAAAATCCATGCCAACATACTGGCTCAAGTTATCATTAAATGCCCCTTCTTCCCTTCATCTCAAAATTTTATGAACCCACAGCTTCCACCTCCTTTTTTAATTCTCTGCAGTCTGACTTTTCTTCCTACGCCTGTACTAATCTTTCTCTCAGGATCACTTCCACCTCCAAAAGTATTTTTATCTTTCTCTGCTCTGAAGTATTGAAGACGTTATCAGTGCTTCCTTACTTGAAGCTCTTCAGTCCCATGACACTTCACAGTTTTGATCTTCTCTCTACTACTCTTTCTCTGTCTTTACCTCTTCTTCCTTGTCCCAGTCTCCAGATACATCTGAATTCTCTTTCTTCTATTCAATCCATTAGAAACCTTACCCACTGCCATCGCTTCGATCAGCATCTTTCTACCTATAATTTTATATTTATATCTGCAGCTTCAGTCTCTCTTTGAAATTCCTGACATGTATTTCTAATTTTCTATTACATATTTCCACCCTGATATTTTATAGGCTCTCAAACTTAACATTTTCCAGGGTGAATTCATTATATTCTCTGTCTCCTCCAAAACAGTGTCTCCTCTTTTCTGCCCTTTGGCTATTTATGACCATTGCCTTTCTTTTAGTCACCAAAATTAGAAAACATATCTTATGGATGTAACCACTAGCCTCTTTAATCTATCCCCTCTCTCCATGTATTACCAACATCTTAGTTCAGATCTTATGTGGACTGTTAAAATAGGCTACCAACTGTTTTCCCACCTCATGGCTCTCCATGTTACCCTCCATAATCTTTCATACATTCAATTAATATTCCCAAAACCAGGCTTTCACTGTTTCACTCTGATAAAAAGCCTTCACTGACTTCCCTATTATCTACTGTATACATACATACTATTCACCCTAATATTCAAAGTCTTCAGAATATAATCCTGACCTATATTTTCAGGCTTAATTTTCACTGTTTTCCATTTCAGCCAGAAGGATTGCTCATTGGTTCACAAACATGGTCCTTACTTTCCCACTTCTACTTTTGCTGATACATTTCTCTCTTTCTACAGTATTCTCTATTTCCAACAACTGATCTGGTGAAATTGTGACTATTTTTCAAAACCTGCCCCCAAATATCACTTTTTCTATTCTATCTTTCCTTAATACCCCCATCTCATGCACACAAATAGTTAATTGTGACCTCTCCATCCTTTGCACTCCTTAGCTTGCTATCTTTTCCTCATCTTTGATATTTATCACATTTTGCTTTGTATTATCATTTTGGAGTACTTGCCCCATGGCACTGCATATTGTTTCATATGATAGATGCTTGGTAAATATTCCTTGATCAAGTGAATGAATCTTTCCCACTAAATTGCAAACTAGTCTCCTTTTTTTTTTTTAAATCTCTACAGTATCACATCACTTATAGTAGAAGTTTTTAAAATATTATTTAGTCTGGTTAGTTTGGCTTCCTTTGGCTCAGGTCACCATCCTGAGGTCCTGGGATTGAGCCCTGTATCGGGCTCCCTACTCAGCATGGAGTCTACTTCTCCCTCTGACCCTCCTCCCGCTCATGCTCTCTCTCTCTCTCAAATAAATAAAATCTTTAAAAATACATTATTTAGTTATTAGAGAAGGTATAGAGATCTTTCCTTATTTGACATTGAATATGTGATGACTTTCCACTTTGATTCCATTTTTGTTTACCTACTGTACCAAGCTCTTTGTATACAATTATTATTATGTGGGGATAAGTATAAGTTAAAATTTAAGAGTCCAAACAGCTTGGTTATTTCTTTTTCTATTAACAACAACCTCTAGCAAGTCATATAACTTTGTTTTTCCTTTCTACCAAAATTGAAAAATAAAAATAATAATTTAGGTCTGAAATCTTCATTTTGAATATTAGTAAAGGCTGTATAGCATTTTAAGCTTGGAACTTGCTTGTACAGCATTTAAGCTTTATCAAGATCTTGGAAGTATCCTATAGATGAAACTGTTTTGGAAAAAAATTTAAGTTGTTCTTAGATTGCTATTCACCTATGTTCCAGAGGTGTAATTGAAATACAGCAAAAAAGAGGGGATTCAAACTTATTTTTACCCAGATTTTCATGGGAAAAAAACCCCAATTATGTAATAGTCTGAGATAATTTTATGTTCAGGATATGAAGTTATTTATTCACAATAAGATGTTATTATAAAATGTAGTTATTTTCAGACTTCTAGGTATCTCAGTTCTATATTTTTAGATGTATGAAACATTTAAGAAGTATCTTAATCAACTGACCAAATGAGGAAAATTCAACATACAAAATAAAATTGCTTGAATTACCTCAGTAGTTCATGCCATTAGTTCCTGTTTAAGAAAATGTATTAGGAATCCCTAAGACTGGGGCGCCTGAGTAGCGCAGTCGTTAAAGCGTCTGCCTTCGGCTCAGGGCGTGATCCCGGCGTACCGGGATCGAGTCCCCCATCGGGGTCCTCTGCTAGGAGCCTGCTTCTTCCTCTCCCACTCCCCCTGCTGTGTTCCCTCTCTCGCTGGCTGTCTCTCTGTCACATAAATAAATAAAATCTTTAAAAAAAAAAAAAAAGGAATCCCTAAGACTACCCCCAAGTTTGATGATTTGATAAGAGGATTCACTGGACTCGGCATGTACTTGTAGTCATGACTATGATTTATTATAGTAAATGCTTACCAAGCAAAATCAGCAAAGGGAAAAGGTACATGGAACAAAATCCAGAGGAAGCTAGAAGGAAGCTTCCAGGAATCTCCTCCTAGTAGAATCACACAGAATGTGCTTAATTTCCACAGGAAAGAGTTGTAAATGTTGTAAAATGTTGTGTACCAGGGAAACTCTCTAGAGACTCAATGCCCAGGGCTTTCACTAAGGACTGGTCATATAGGCACCCTCTGCCTAGCACATATCAAAATTCTAGACTCCCAAGAAAAAAAGCAGGTGTTCAGCAGAAACCACATTGTTTGTACAAACAGTTTAGGCACAGTAAACCGCTCTTGTCAGCCACTCTTATGGAAAAAGCTTGCCTGAGAAAAAAACTAGCAAGAGAAAGGAGAGCCAAGAAATTAAGAGAGCCCTTGTCTCAATGACATAGTTTGAGTCCCTGGATCTAATAATGTCTTCTCCTGGACTTCCTACTAATATGAGCCAATAAATTTCCTTTTGGGGGCTTAGGGTACTTAGTGTGGATAAAGGCAGTAGAAATATCTACCCATAGCTCAAGACTCACATCTGATCTCCTTAATAGCCATAGGGGGGGAAATGCGTTCTTTTAATTGAGATATAATTGACATACCAGATTGTGTAAGTTTAAAGTCTACAACATGCTGATTTGATATATTTATATATTGCAATATATATTAGCTAACAGCTCTATCACATCACGTAATGATTATTTTTTAAGAAGTGTTTTTTCTAACAGTTCAAGAAAAAGACCCAGGGAGGATTCTAGTTATCCTAGCTCTGGTCACATGCTCATATCTGAACCTGTTACTTTGGCCAGGGGTATAGAGTATTTTAGTTGGTGTCAGTCAGATAGCCATCCCTGGAGCCGGTAAGGGCTCTCCCCTCAAACACACTCTCAGCATCCCCTAGATGCAACTGGATTGTTAAAGAATGGAGGGGGGGGGGACCATCTTCTTAAAAGAGTTCTGAGTCTGTCACACAGCTTTATCTTAGCCAGATTATTCTCATAACATGAAATGTGGAAAATGAAATGATCTTCTAATAGGTATCAAATGAGTACAAGTATAGTAATATAATTTTTTTTTTAGGTACCATCTTACAGAAAAAACACTTCATCATCTAGCATTGATTTATGCAGCTTTGGTAACATTTGGGCTAAAATCAGAAGAACTGGATATAAAGGTATTCTTTTCTTAAATGTTTGTTTGTATTTTTCATTAAGCAAAATTAAACTCAGGTGCCCACTGCAAAGAAACATTAAATTAGTAAACTAAAAAATGCTTAAAAGCCTTTAAAGTACAGTTTTCAAATTAATAAATATTCTTTCCACTTAAACTTCTGTTCTAAAAGAAGGGTGCCTTGGGGCACCTGGGTGTCTCTGTTGATTGAGCATCTGCCTTTGGCTCCGGTCATGATCTGGGGGGTCCTGGGATGAAGTCTGCTTCTCCCTCTCCCTCTCCTGCTCCCCCTGCTTGTGCTCTCTCTCTCAAATAAATAAATAAATTTTAAGAAAAATTAAACGCCTTTTATAAATTTATAGTCATATTTTATCTCTTAATTACCTCTTGGCAGGATATGAATAAAAGTAAATACCCATTGATGAAAAATGTTCACTTAAGGAACATATACTCTTTTTATCTGCTGTAGTGATCTCTAACCAGTGTCCTTTCTTGGTTCTTTTTTCCATGTCCCACTATGAAATTTAGACATGCCCCCAAATTCAGGGCTCAGTCCTCTTCTGTTACCACTGTACTCTTTCCTTAATAAATTCAGAATTCCCACAAATTTAGCTTTCATTTCTGAGTACAATCCTTAAAATTTTCCTGGCTTTTCTTAAGATCTGCACCGATATTCTAGCATTGTACTGGGAATCTCCACATGAATATCCCACAGGTGCCTCAAACTCTGCATGTCCAAAACACAACTTCTCATCCTCCCCACACTTAGTTTATGGGATTCCTACTGTAACCTAATCAGTAGCTGCAGTGTCTCCAGAATACCTCTCTCCATTCTCCTCCCACTGCTTTTTCCCAAATTCAGGCCTTCACCTCTCTTTTGGAGTTTTAAAGCAACTTCTGACTAATCTACTTATTTCTAGTCATCCTCCTTTGATGCATCATATACATTGACATCAATTACATTTCTGAAATACAGCTCTGAACATTTCACTTCCTGAACTCTAAGCCCCTGAAAGAAAGGAAACATGTTTGTCTTCATATTCCTGGCACCCAGCACAGTACCAAGTATGTAGTAGGCTCTTGATAAATACGTGTTGTTAAACTGAATTTTCTTGCTCAAAAGACCTTCCGTAGCTTCCTACTTGGTTCAAAATAGAGATCAAACTTAGCTGGATTCAAACTTCATGATTTGGCCGCTAGTAATTCTTCTTTTAGCATCATTCTACTCACCGTTTCCTGAATATGTTCACACTATCACAGTTCAGCCCATGCACAAACATGTCATCCCAGCCTGTCTCCCTCTTCCTCTTACTGCTAGCCTTTAGAGTTCTCTTTTGTTGCCCCACTCAAACACTATCTCCTTTAAGAAATGTGCCCCAAGTATGTTCTCTCAGGATAAACCTCTCCTCCCATTCTCCCAAGAGCACTTCATACCTTTATTGTAGCATGACATAGTCATTCATATACCTTCCCCCCTGGAGGGTAAGAAGCAGACCCTTTTTCTTTGAAAAAATGTATAGCATCCAGCACAGTGCTTTGTACACAGTAAAAATGTTCAACAAACATCTACTGAATAGAATTAAATCAAAGCACAACCTGTTAAGAAAATTAACAAATGATCTATTTGAAGTAGAATCCTGATCACTTTGAGCCTGTGATACATATTAAACATTGAAATAAAATTCTTAGAAAAGTTATCAATGAATGGCAAATATAAGTTTTTTCCCTTTACCCATTCAAGCATGGTTTCACCACTTAACCAGCCTCTTTTCAGGTAATGGTAAGCAGTTAAATGCAAAATATACTTCAAAGAATCATTTTACTCCTCTATACATGGGTTATATGATACCAGTGAGCAATTCTATATTCAGGTACAGTGATACGGCCCATAGAGGACATGTTCCAAAGAAGGCATTTAGGGATGACACAGGAAGTATGCCCAGGCATAATCCATTCCAAACAAAAGTCTGCTCCCACCTGGATCAAACTATTCCAAAAGCTTTTCAAGTTATACATAATAATCTTAAAAGTAGGTCAGTTTTTCCATAGAATTTGAGAAACAAATACCAATTTGCTCTATTATCAATATGTCACCAGTACTCAAGCCTCCTATTCTTCTGACTTGATGACATTACCACCTTAAAGGAGGTTCCCTAGACTCATATTATTTTAGAGTATATTTTTGCTTTACTTTACCATTTTTAGTAATAAGGCTTTGGGCCTGTATGGATTTAAAAAAATTTTTTCAGGCATCTGAAGAGTCTAGCCATAAAGGAAGCATTAGGAAGTTTAAGTACATTTTCTTAAACTAAAAGAAAATACTGCTAGTAGCATTATGCTATATTTTATTCTAATGTCAAAAAAAGTTCTATAAATTTTTTATGAACTCCTTTTGCAGAAAAATGCATAGATAAACATATATGCAAAATTTTGAAAATAATGTTAGGAGGTTCCTGAATCTCCCATAGTCTAGCCATGAGCTCCAGAATCCTTGTCCTGATAAATTAAGGTAATATTCATTACCATCACCATAAAATTTTGCCTTTTTATATTTAAATAGAAGTGTCAGATCTTCTTAAAACATCCAAAACTGCAATAAAACTAATTTGGAATCAAACTGTTATTTCTGTGCACTCTATACATATTTGGGGTGCCTGGGTGACTCAGTCAGTTAAGCAACTGACTTGATTTCAGCTCAGGTCATGATCTCAGGGTCGTCAGACTGAGTCTGAGTTGAGCCCTAGTCAGGCTCCCCACTCCACTGGGGATGGAGCCTGCTTAAGATTCTCTCTTTCCCTCTCACTCTGCCCCTCCCCCCACAGTGCTTGCTCTCTCTCAAAAAAAGAAAGAAAGAAAGAAAGAAAGAAAGAAAGAAAGAAAGAAAGAAAGAAAGAAAGAAAGAAAGAATTTGTGCATATTTAATATAATTTAAAGAAAATCTTTCTTTAGAATACATGTACTCCCCAGGTATGTACTAATAGGTTTGCATTTGTTACCCTGTGAGAGAAAAAAATTGTCATAATTATTTATGAGGTTTGTACAGTCTTTGTTTCTTGAATTTTCACTACAGGACAGGATGTTTATATTTCTAAGATATGATTGTTTAAGGCAGTGTTCCCTATTCACATTAAACTGCTAACCCATGGACTGGGGTGCCTGGGTGGTGCAGTTGGTTGCACCACTGACTCTTGGTTTGGGCTCCACTCCTGATCTCAGGGTCTTGAGATTGAACCCCCCCCACCCCCGTCGGGCTCCTCACTTAGCACGGAGTCTGCTTAGGACTCTCTCTCCCTCTCCCTCTGCCTCTTCCCCACCCCCTTCTCTCTCTAAAATACATAAATATATCTTTAAAATAAAAAAAAACCCTGCTAACCCATGGACTATATTTCCTTCAACTGAATCTAAAAGATGAAGAAGATAAAAATAGAACTGAAAGCAGAAGAAAAAGGCTGGCATTTCGAAAGAGAGAAGGGCATGGAGGAAAACACAAGTGACAGGAAGTAGGAGATACTAAGAAACTTTTTTTAGAGTTAAGTTTAACACACACATAAGCCAATATGGTATGAACAATTCCCAAAATATTCTAAATTAAAACTTTTTTTCTTTTTGCAGGTGTCTGGATGGCTCAGTTGGTTAAGCGTCTGCCTTCAGCTCAGGTCATGATCCCAGGGTCCTGGGATAAAGCCCTGCAGTGGGCTCCCTTCTCCTTCTCCCTCACCCTGCTGGTGCTCTCTCTCTGTCAAATAAATAAATAAAATCTTTAAAAAACCCAACTTTTTTCTTTTTGAATACAGTCAAATTCATCTGTAAATATCCTTTATCTTTAAATGTTGTTTTGAAAAATCTTACACTATGTTTTTTAAATTCTTACTTTTTTAAAAAGATTGTATTTATTTATTTGACAGAGAGAGTGCGTTAGCACAAGCAAGGGGAGCAGCAGGCAGAGGGAGAGGGAAAAGCAGGCTCCCCATGGATCAGGGAGCCCAATCCCCAATTCGATCCCAGGACTCCGGGATCATGACCTGAGCCAAAGGCAAACGCCTAACCGACAGAGCCACCCAGTCTCCCCTTAAATTCTTATTTTTGAGAACTATTAATTTGGAAAAAACCAAAATATTAAATATTATTGACATCCAAATTGCAAATAAATTTATTAATAAATACAAAATGGAAGTGAAGAAATTTAGCTCCAAAAATTGGAAAACTATAAGGATATCATATTTAAAGAAGGAAAGAAAATTGCTTATCCTCACAAATAAAATATGCTGGATTTCACATAGACATTTTAATAAATTATATCTAAAATTGTATTCAAAGATTAAAATCTGCTGGGGGTTTTTTCTTCTAATTACAAATAATTCTTGAATGATATATTTTGCTTCCTAAAATTTTCTATAATCTAACATATAAAAAATATATTTTAGCTTATAATTGCCCCAGGAGTGGAAGAGGCTGCACTGATAATTCGGCAAATTGCTGATCACAATTTAATGACCTCGAAGAGAGATCCTCATGAATGGTTGGATAAATCTTGGCTTGACGTTTCACCATCTAAGGTTCATTTCCTAAATATGTAAATTAGATATTTGCAAAGCAAATATAAATACATGTACTTGAGTTCTCTTTTTGGTAGCATATTTTTGTCCTATAATGTTTGCATGAGCATATATAGCAGTAAACATAATGTACAACATTTATTTAGATCATTTTCCAGAATCGTGTATTTTTCAACTTCACAGAAGTACTTTAATGAGATCTTTTATAATGAACTATCAATCAAGTGTATTATAGGGTGATATAATGACTTCAGTGCCTAATATTTTCAAAACATAACTGTTTTCTAGTTCCTAAATTTAAACATTTAAGAGTAGTAAATATGAGACTAGCAAAATTCCACCATTCCATTTTGCCAGTTACATAATTGAAGCTGAAAGTAGAATCGTAAAATATTTGTAAGACTGAATAGTAAATTTTTAGAAATTCCTTTTGTTTAAGCATAAATATTTCCAAGTTCTCATACCAACCGAGTATCTCTGTTACCTTTATTTTTTTTTATATATTCAAATCATGAAAACATAAAAAAGGAATAATGAAGCTTTTTACATACTAACATGGAATGATCTTTAAGATATATTACATGAAAAATGAAGTTGCAGCATAGAGCTTGTAATCTACCACTTGTGTAAAACAAGGGGAAATTAATATTTATATGTGTTTGTAAATGAATAAAACATCTGTGGAAGGATACCAAGAAATGATAACATTAGTTATCTCCAGAGAGGAGAACTGGGATAATGGGGTGAGGATGAGAGTTTTTACTGCATAACTTTTAGTACCTTTTGAATTTTGAACCATGTGACTATTTTACCAATTTAAAAAATAAAATTATAAAGCAAATAAGTTAAATAAAATATTAACGTATTCATATACATTCATCATTCATATATTCATATATATTACATTACAGAATTTTTATATGCCTAAACAGAACATAATACTATTGGCAAATATGGGTATAATTAATTAATTATGGGATGTATGTATGTATGTGCAGTTTCCATCTTACCAAGTTATGTCTAATCTACTCACATGTCTGTTATTTGGTAAAATCAAAGAGGGTGCAAAAAGCCAGTGTAACCCAGAAAGAAAAGGAAATATAGTAATAGTAAAACATGGCTGCTATATTCCTAGACTTGCGTGAGATCTTTCTGAAAACACACATTTTTAGACCATCAAGGTCAGTTCTGGCCGACAGAAGTTCTTCCTACACTCTTCACAGCAAGGCTTTCCTGAAAGTATCATAAACATGGTTTATCATAAACGTGGTTCATCTTAATCAAATAGTGAAAGTAGTATATGGCCTACAAAGAGAGAGCTAAAGAAAACTTGAGGTATAAAAGTCCCCTAAAATGTTTCTCATTAGAAAATCTACCATTAGGTGAAACAATTATCATTCAAAGGGGATGAACTGTAAGAAATTTTTTTGGATGAGTGATTAAAATGAATGAACTTTAAGATCTTTCTCAATTCTGAGAGCATATGAATCTTAACTGCCAAAGAAGTTCCTTTCCCTACTAGCCATACTTTTCCCCAAGCATCTCAAATTGAGTGATAGATGCAATGACAAAAATTTTAAACTGCTAGATTTTCAAAGGTGGCTGATTATTCCTTTAAACTCTTTTCTAGGAAGAAATGTACTTACTTGATTTTCCATGTATTAACCCATTGGTGGCTCAGCTCATGTTAAACAAAGGCCCTTCACTGCACTGGATATTATTAGCAACTCTGTGTCAACTTCAGGAGCTTTTACCTGAAGTTCCAGAAAAAGTGTTAAAGGTTAGTTATTTGAATTCCATCATCTTATATGAGTTTATTTCCTTTCCATTTGAGTACTGATTCTTACCATAGCGGTTTTCAAAAGGAAGGTATCCAAATTTAATTGTTTGGGACTTCATGTAGCAAAGAAATAATTTAGTTGAACTAAATTTCAAATAGAATTCTCATTGGCTGTCAATCACATTATACATTTTAAAGCTCTTATACAGATAATTCAGTACAGTTTATCACACTTTAAATTATTTTGACATGTTATCGTGTCCACAAGTACGTGATCACACACTCTATTCATATGTGCTTACAATCCTGATGTCCTTCATTACAGTAGTAAAGAAAACTTTAGCCTTATTGGTAAAAATTTTAAATTTTTATCAAGCAGATGGTATTCATGTATAACTTGTGTAACTAAAAATTCTATTACAAGTGATTAGAAAATGGGTTTTCTAATTATAATAAATTTTTCTTTTAATGGAGCCTAATTATGTTATGTTCTTATGACATGGATCACTATAATACCCTACTTATTTATATTTTGCTTTCTTTACATATATATATAAGCATTGTTATTTATCTTTACTTGACTGATGTATATATTGTATTTATTTATATTACTTGACTGATGTTTATATTGTATTTGTATTATATTAATTTTTAAAATTTTTAGCATTTTTGTAGCATCACTTCCTTATTCAAGATTAGTTCTTCTTCCATAACAAACTCATCTCAAAGTCCATCACCTCAGGAAAATGGGAATCAGACTAGTACCTTTACCTCCCAGAACTCAGCTTGTGACTCTTCAAACTCTGTCTTTCAAGAACATAATGAGTATTACCACTATTCAGACATAGGAGAGACAGTGCATGGAGACACAAACAGCACTTTAAACTATAACTCTTCCCTTATGGAACTAAGAGAAATGCCATGCATTTTACCACCTGTGACTTCTTATAATCAGGCCAGCCACTGGAAGGACTCCAGTTGTAACCCTAACATAGTGCATAACCCTTTCCTGATTAATACAGAATCAAGGAATGTGGCTGGTAACTCCTTTCAAAACCAAAATGATTCAGAGTCAGGTGTCTTTTATTTGGATCTAACACAAATGAACTGTGAAAACATAATATCACCAATTGACACTCAGAAGAGAGTTGCCCCTAATTTTATAAATTACAAGAAAAAAGGAACACATGATGCAAAAGGACCTATAAATATAGAAGTGTCTGCCCCTAACTTTTCACTAGAAGGCTCCCCATCTCCTCTTCCCTGGAACTTTAAGAAAAATGTATGGGAACAGCAGAATCACTCATTCAACTTAGAATATGATGCAGGGGAGACTACATGTGACAAATGGTACTCTCAGAAAGATAATTTAATCACTAATCAGCAAAAATGTCTATCGGATGAGTTAGAAGGCTTCATATGTGAAAGTTCAAATGCTGGGACTAAAAAGACCTTCTGGAAAGAATTACCATCTGTCCCCAGTTTGGATTTATTTTGTGCTTCCGATCCTAATGTAAATCAAAAAGAATTCAGCAGTCTTCGTTTCCACCAAAGAGCTGGAAAATGTTCAGGACAGAAAAGGCACTCTGAATCCTCACCTAACTCAGGAGGCATGAAATCGTTACCAGGTAACACTATCTAACGTTAATAAAACTGCTCACATATGTAATTTTTTTAAGTTTATTTATTCTTTTAGCAATCTCTACACCAAGTGTGGGGCTCAAACTCATGACCCCAAGATAAAGAGTCACATGCCCTCCCAACATGAGCCACCCAGGCACCCCTTGCAGATGTTTTAAAAGATAGAATCATCTCTAAATTTTTTTTAAACGTTTGTTTTAATTACTATACTTAAAGAATCTTCAATAACTTTGGGGTCAAAAAGAAAATCAAAATTCTAATTATAGACATCTAGGAAAATAAATGCAAATAAAATATGTCAAATCCTTGTAGCTTTAGATGAACTAAGCGTTCAATTTAAGAAGTTAAAAATAAAACCTCAGAACAGTCTAAGTAAAGCTGAAGACTAAAATTAGCAAAGATTAAACTGAGAAATCAGTGAATTAGAAAATTAGCTTCTTTGGCAGGCAGGAATATTTAATGGGCTAACATTTATTAAGAGCTTATTATAGGTCAGGTGCCCATCTAGGCCCTTTATGTGGATTATTGAATTCTGACAATACTATTAAATAGATACTACTATTAGCTCTACAATCGATGTTTCTGAACACTTAATCCTATCAATTTTTAAAAGGACAATTTTCTCTTTTCTAGTAATGATACCTCTTGTACCTTTATTTTCTATGTCATTTCTTATTACATTGGCTTGAACATCTATAACAAAATATTAAGTTCTAATAGCCATACAAATGTAGACTTACCATGATAGGGAAAAATAATAATAAAAAAGGGAGAAGCTTAAGCTTCAAAGCTCCTTTTTTGCATAGGCCCTTTTGTGAGGCTTGAGAGGGGCCCAGAAAATCCTGTATTCTTTGTTTTGTTAAAAGAGGACCTCCCCAAATACCATATGATCTTACCCATATGTGGATTTAAGAAACAAAACAAATGAACAAAGAAAAAAAAGAGACAAACCAAGAAACATACCCTTAACTATAGAGAACAAACTGATGGTCACCAGAGAGGAGGTGGGTGAGGGGATGGGTGAAATAGCGGATGGGGATTAAAGAGTGCACTTGCCATGATAAGCACTGAGTAATACATAGATTTGTTGAATCACCTGAAACTAATATAACACTGTATGTTAACTATACTGGGATTAAATAACAATAATAAAGAAAGAAAAAAGAAAATAAAAGAGGACCTCCCAACCTGTACAGTTGACCCTTGAACAACACAGGTTTGAAATGCATGGGGCTCCTTATACACGGAGTTTTTGATAAATACAATATGGTACTATAAATGTATTTTCTCTTCCTTATGATTTCTTAGTAACATTTCTTTTCTCTAGCTTACTTCTTTGTAAGAACACAGTATATAGTACATATAACAAACAAAATATGTTAGTTGACTGTTTATGTTATCAGTAAGACTTCCAGTCTACAGTAGGCTCTTAGTAGTTAAGTATTAGAGAAATCAAAAGTTATATATAGAATTTTGAGATGCCTGGCTGGCTCAGTCAGTGGTGCATGTGACTCTTGATCTCAGGGCCATGAGTTTGTGCCCCATGCTGGATGCAGAGCTTACTTTAAAAAAAGTTATATATAGATTTTTGAGTAGGGGGAAAGAGTCAGCATCCCTAACGTCCACATTGTTCAAGGATCAACTGTATAAACCCCAGGACTCACAAAACTTGGATTTGGTCCTTTTTAATAGTCATAATTTGTTTTGTTCCTGATCTTAATGGGAAATATTCTATCCCTAGTTTTGTAAACTTTTGTGAGGAATAGATGCCAAATTTTATCCAAACTTTTTTTGGTAGCTATTGGGGAAAATCAAACATGTTTTCTCCACTGATCCATTAAGGTCAAGGATTATATTAACAGGTTTACTAATATTAAATCATTCTTATTATTCTTTAATAAACAATTGGCTTTTGAAGAGTGATTCTTTTAATATGCTGTTGTATATGGTTACTAATATTTATGATTTTCATATCTATATTCATAATGCAGTTAATCTATTGTGTTCTTTACTTGTGCTCTGTCACATTTTGACATGTTTATTCCAGCTTCATAAATGAACTGCATTAAAAATTCCATTTTTTTTCATCTTGAACCAAATCAAGCATGTGAATTACTACTATATGTTCTTGAACATAGGGCATCCCAATGTATAAGATAATCCTCCCACTTTCTTAATGAGAAGATCTCAGAAATTATTTCTAATAACTTTTAATATTTAAGCTTTTGGGGATATGGATGGAATAGTCAAATGTCTACTTACATTTTAATTCATTAACTTAGTTATAAATATATTTTTAAATATTTTATTAGATAAATAATGTTAGTTTAGAAATATTGCTTTTTTCCACTTTCAGACTTCTTCCATAAAATAATCTTATTCAAACAGTTCACATGAATCTTTGATACTAGTATCATTATCACTATGGAAACTTTTGACATTTTTACTGTTGTTTCCCATAGCATATCATTACCTGCATTGTTTAAGATATAACACTTTTAGAATTCATATTAATGCAGGGTTAGACAATTTACCCAAAGCCATTGGCATAATCCCAAGATAATTTTCCATTTGTCTTATAGATGTGTATTGTGACCTCTATGTTAAAAATTACCTACTATACTGCTTTCTAAATTTGCTTATAATGGCATCCAACTCTTATAATTATGAGATTATATTCCCAGGAATAATTACTAAAAGTTTTAAATATTTTAGCCTCCTTTTTTACTGATTTAATTAACTAACCTCTATAAGAATCCAAATCTAGGATATTTCAGGCTAGTGTGTCATATATAATACAGCCATAGAAAGTGAGTCCATACATGATCACCACCTATCATATATCAGAGCTCAGGATAAATTCCACAACATTACAGATAGGAGGTAAAGAACAGGCTTAATGAGGGAAAACTTAAATGAAGGAATCTTAAATCCAGGGCGATTTAATTATTTGTGCAAAGCATGAGCATACGAATATGTGTACATGACACTAATTAGTATTGGGCCATTTAGTACAAGTGCATTTATGCTAAAAATGTAATTTTTATAGTCATTTTATCTCAGTTTGGAAATTTTAACACTTTGTAGATAGATGAAGAGATAGGATGCACCAGAATAGCTGGAAAAAATGGCTACACTTTATTATTGTCAGAAATAAAATGGTTTTCCTTTTTCTCCTTTTAACAGATTTCATGTGCTCACAACTACCAAAATTCAAAAAACGACGTCTAGTGTATGAAAAAGTCCCTGGTAGAGTTGATGGACAAACTCGTCTGAGGTTTTTTTGAAAGAAAGGATAATGTTCTGTGCCACATTCCTTTGTTTTTGATGAAAATCTAGTAACAAAATGATTAGGTTTGCTCATTCATTAAAGAAAATACAGTTGTTAGATGTTCTTGGTGTTTCCATATTAAATTTTCAAAATATATATTCTGTCCTCTTGTGTGCATCTTTGTATGTAAAATATTCTAATTGGCATAATTGTCGTAAGATCCAAATATCTTCCAGATTCACCTGAACATTGCAAGCCTTTTTTTTTAAAGCAGTAGATACAATATATACATTTAGAGCAATAGCAGTATATACAGTATTGTGTGTGTGTGTGTGTGTGTGTGTGTGTGTATAGAAGGGTTATTTAGTTGTCTTCGGAAGGGCTCACTGCTTCCCACCTTTCCTCCAGCAAGCCTTTTAAAATAAGTCCCCATCTCTGTCTGACCCTTTAAGTCAAGAAGTGAAGATCACTAGACTCAATTCTCCGATCGCCAAGAAAGTTAAAATCTAGGCAAAGTTGAAGTCAGAGAACTTCCCATTTATTTTTTTTAAGATTTATTTATTTGAGAGAGAGCATGCACAAAGGGAGAGTGAGAGGGAGAAGCCAACTCCCCGCTGAGCAGAGAGCCAGATGTGGGACTTGATCCCAGGACTGTGAGATCATGACCTGAGTCGAAGACAGACCCCTCACCAACTGAGCCACCCAGGCACCAGAGAAGTTCCCATTTAAAGTGTTGCCTTCAGGGATGCTTGACTGGCTCAGTCGGAGGAGTGTGCAACTCTTGATCCTGGGGTCATTAGTTTCCTAAGCCCCACACTGGGTGTAGAGATTATATAAATACATACATATATAAATACTTAAAAAAAAATAAAGTGTTGCCTTCATAAGTAAAAATTTAAAACAAATCACTAAGAAAATATTTGCAACCTACATAATAAAAAAAAAATTACATTCCTAATATACAAAGAATCCTACAAATTGATAGGAAGAAGACAACCTAATAGAAGAGTGGGCAAAATACATGAACAGATATTATACTGAAGAAACAAAAATAGCCAATAAACATTTGAAATTATATGTAGCTTCATTACTCATCAGGCAAATGCAAAGGAAAACAGATCACCTATCAGGTCAGCAAAATTTTTGAAAATTAGTAATATTCAATGTCAACATATTGAAGAAAGAACACTTTCTTACACTGTTGGTACAACATTTTTGGAGGATAGTTTATATTTTTTTAATGGATGGTTGTAGGTTTCTAATTACTCTGGTATTTATATTCCATTATTTTTTAAAGATTTAATTTTTAAAATGTCACAATTTCTAATAAAGTTATATTCTTTGCAACTATTCGGTTATTAACAAAACTTTTATATGTCACCTCTAAAATGGAGGTATTGGGTTTTTGACATTATTGTAGGTGGTACACCAGCAAAAATGTTTGAAGACCACAAGCATACTCTTCTTTCCTGGCTTCTGAAATTATCACCCGATTACTACCAAAATTGACCTGTACTTTCTTAGATCCAAGAGGCACGCAGACATCACCCTACTTGACTCCTCTTCAGTGTCTGATACTGTTAATCATGCCCTCCTTTTTGAAACAGGCTTAACACCACCTCTTACTTTCCTCCTCCTACTCTCCTCTTGCTATTATACTTTTATTTATAGGATGTTTGGTTTTGCTTGGGTATGTAGCGGGTGGAGACTTTAAAGAGAAACTATTTCCGGAAATCTAGTTGGAATTTCTGTTCTACATAAAGTTTTGGCAGGATAGCTTCTAAACTAAGGTAAGGCTAAGGCTTCTCAGCTTGCAGATCTCCTTCATCCTGCCTTTAATCAGCTTCCAGAGGAAAGGAGTTTCTTCATAGGCCATCAACTGCAGCAAGCCTTGAGGCTAGGCTATCAACACTCGTGTCCCTGCTTCCTCATCAAATGGAGTGGAAGTATCTGAGTCCTCCTGTGGGCATTTCTCAATGGTGCTTGCTGTTTAAGGACACATTCTGCCTGGGCCTAGAACAGCCTTTGTCAGAGGTATTGGGAAGCAAGTCTTGTGTTAGAGGAGTCTGGGAACAATGGATAATGTAAGTGAGCTCTGCTTCAGCAGAGCACTCCCTGGGAGCCATGGTCACATGACAGGTTGGGGTGATCCATAGAAACCCAAAGGGTCTGGTTGGGCCCTTGTTAGGAGACCAAAAGTGTCAGTCCAGCCTCCAAGATCCTCTTCCAAACACCCCATCACAAGGAATTATTTGGAACAGACTCAACTTCTTCCACCCTCTTATTTTTTGTGGTAACACCTAACATAAGATCAACCCTCTTAGTAAATTTTTCAGAATATAATACAATATGCTAACCATGGGCACTATGCTGTAGAGTAGATCTCTAGGACTTGCTTATCTTATATAAGTGAAAATGAGTTTTTTAATGGAGATTTTTAAAAATGCTTATTGTGTTAAGATGGAGAATGGACCATGTTTAAATGTTGACAGAAAAGATCCAATAAAGTATTTGAAGATAAAGGAGAAAGGATAATTGATAGTGTGATTTCAGAGAAGGTGAAAGAGATCCAGAGAACAAATAGCAGGGTTAGAAGAGACACTTGAATTTTGATTGAATGGAAGAGATTCAGATCACTTAGATTTAGAAGTTTAGTGGCCAGAAGTTAAGGGAGTTTCCACATGATGGCTTCTATTTTCTCTATATAGTAACACTAATTAGGCTAACAGATATTTTCATTTATTTATTTATGGATTTATACAATTTTCAAAGTGTAAATGTCGCCAGAAATTGAGATGTTTCTGCAAGTTATACATATATATATTGTGTGTACACAATATATATATATAAAATTTCTTTTACAAAGTTCTACAAGGACTTTTTTTTTTTTTTTAAAGATTTTATTTATTTGACAGAGATAGAGACAGCCAGTGAGAGAGGGAACACAAGCAGGGGGAGTGGGAGAGGAAGAAGCAGGCTCATAGCTGAGGAGCCTGATGTGGGGCCCGATCCCACAACGCCGGGATCACGCCCTGAGCCGAAGGCAGACGCTTAACCGCTGTGCCACCCAGGCGCCCCTCTACAAGGACTTTTAAGAAAAAATTTCACTTCCCACTTCTAGCACTCGATTTCACAAGCAAACAAAAATCCATGACGCCTTAAAACAAAATCAGACACAAAATGTTGCTATCATAGAAAATGATGAATTAAGCAGAAATTTTATTTCCAAGCTCATCAAAGATTATTACAAACACAAATAAAGTATCCTTTTAAAAGTGTCCCAAATTAAATCAAAGGCACATCATCAAAGCAAAATAATCGTGACACGAAGAATTCATTTAGGTTGTAGTATTTTCACATTATTTTGTTTTTAATCATTTGCAATGTTCTAAAGATCACATTTAAACATTTTTTTAAAGACATGAAATAATGTAGGTTTTGTGTGTGTGTGTGTGTTTTAAGTACAACCACAACTATAAAATACAGGAACTTAAGAAGACGAACACCAAATCTTCATACACAGGATGGGGCAATCTAATACACAACACAACATGAATCTTTCCAAACAAGTTTGCTAAGAAACAGCTCCCATGTTTAGTTACAAATAAAACAATCTCCTCATTTAGAAAAATCAAGACATCATTTGATTAATAAAGCCTATTCTTCCCCCAGTTTTATACTTGTTTGTCTTCATTTAGAAACTGTAAATTCAGGAGAAAAGAACAAGTTTTGTTATGTATGGTATAAAAATCTTAGTAACAACAAATTACAAATATTCAATTTTCTAACAAACAAAACGTTTGCCTTCCCAAAATGTAAACATCCAGTAAATAAAACAAATATTCCAGGTATAGAAACACTAGTAATTTGCTTATGAAAGAGGTGTATTTGGTGGTAACATTTTTGTTTGTCTTAAATATAAAAGCACTTTACCAAAAGAGTCTGGCCATTATTATCTAAAGTCTTTCCCCTCACCCAGTTTCCTTATCTGAGTAGAAACTCATCAATTTCCATAGAATTTTGGCTATAGGACCAGGCCAAGGAAAGGTCTGAAATATCTAAAAGTCATTTGGCTGGAGAAAAGTGTTTTCTTGAGACTTGGAGGCAGTTAGTTATTCATCACTTTGCGCTTAAAAGCATTCCTCAGTGAACTTCTTCCTTACTGGAAAGAGAATTGGTAGGTTTTCACGTTAGTAAGACATACATAAAATTAACTAGTGGTCATTTCAGGTCACTTTAGTGTTCTCAAAGTAGAAAGTAACAATATAAAAAACATCCAAGCTACATTGTTGAATGAGTAAGACCCATGAAGGTGCTCTGTAAAAAGGAAAATACTATGCCACCATAAGACTATTATTTTAATACCATAAATGTGGACATTTTCCATTAAAAGGTACAGTAGTACCTGATAGCATGATTACTTCCTTCTGTTAATATGAATAATTTCCTTTTGCAAATATGTGAAAAAGGACCTAAGATGATTACTTACTGCAGGAAAACCCCCAGAATACATAATTTGAAATATGTTGGCCCCCAAAGACTCCAGTAATCTATGCCCTGACCTCTTCCAAAAAGGGGGGGAAAAAATGAAAATGTGAATGAAACACAACACATTAGGACCCATGAAATTTCTAATATGCCACCAAAGAGGTATTTTCATTTCAGTAATCAATTTGTAAAGCTCTTTGAACTCTACCCACGCTTTTCCCTAGTAGCTACATTTCTTCCTCTATTAAAACAGATATATTCTGAAAGCCTCTGAAAGAAATCACAGCTGGTGGTAGGAACAAGTCTCCTCTGGGGAGTCCTTAGTCCAGAGAGCAGCAAGTCTCCTTGATAGCACCAAGCAGCAAATCACAACTCTGGGATGGTGTTAGGACAGAGATGGGGGATTAAGGTCATGAAATTACTATCGGCCAATTCAGTTAAAGAGCTCAAGTATATAAGAATATTAACATCCCATGAGTTAGTGCCCAAGAGGATTGAGACTCTCTTAATGAGATGTATTCCACAAGCATGCTGACTAGAGTCACCCTTCAGGTGCGTTTTGCTGTTTCTTATTTTAATTTCCCCAACAATAGTAGATATTCAAAACTCAGGTACCCAATCGCTTGGGAAGCCCTGTGATAATGCCATGGCCCCAAGATAGCAGGGTGTATCATTTACTCACCAGCCTTTAGAATAAAGCACAGGATCTGGGCTCCCGGAAGGGGTTGCTTCCAGCTGGAACACCTACCAGCAGGGCATCCTTGCAGGCATTCTGCATGCAGTACTGTTGAAGCTCTGCAGCTGCCTGCGAGACCTGAAACAAAGGGACAACAGCTTGACGCGCTGCTCACAGCCAGAGCCATCCAGCAGCCATTTGAAATTCTGAAAAATGATCCTACAACTTGATAAAGGTCCCACACCTTGTGATCAACAAAAGTGTCTTTTTTGCTGAAAGTTCTAATAACTGAACTCAAAAGAGGAAATATTACAATTTCCATGATTTAGGATATTTCTTATTCATTTGCTTCTTCAATAAAGGAACAATAAAGCTGTATCTTTGATCCATTTAGAATCCTAAGTTTTGAGAATAAATTGGTAAAGAAATAGTGCTTCCTTTACAAATTTTCACTTATAAAGAGTGCATTTATATAGTCAGGTTTGCCATGTGAGCAAACTGTTTTGTTTACAAAGCTGGAACCTTATCCAGTCTGCCCAAAATAAGACAAGTTTTCTCCACCAAGCTTTTGAGGCAGGATAGCTTATTGGCTAAGAGTGCAGCCTCTGGAACCAGAATGCCTGGACTGAAATTCAGCTCCATCATTACCTGTATGATCTTGGGCAAGTTAACTTAATTTCTCAGTTTTTGTTTTCTCATCTGTGAAATGTATTTTTAGTACCTGACTCAGTGAGTTGATGAGGCGATTAAATGAGCTAAATGCATGTGAAACACTTAGAATAGTGTTGACACACAGTCAGCAATACATTTGTGGCCAACTACAAAAACAGTCACAATATTTTGCAAAGCTCCTCTCACCAGGAAGTAGAGTCTTTACCTAACACCCCTTGAATCTGGGTTGGCCTTGTGACCTGCTTTGACCAGGAAAATGTGGCAGAAATAATGGGCAAGTTCTAAGCCCCAGGTCTCAAGAGCCTTTGCAGCTACCTCTCTTGCTGTAGTTGGAACTGTAAGACCATCCAATGAGCCCAGGCTTGCCTACTGGAGATCTTGTGGGAAGAAGCAGTGAGCCAGCTCCTGCCACCTGCCTACAAACCTCCCGACAGGCACGTGAGGCCAACCTAGATCATCCAGGTACCAACCAACCCTGCATTTGACTGCAGATGCATGGAAGAGCCCAGCAAAGATCAGCAGAACTACACAGTTCAGCCCAGCTCAAATTGTTGACCTAAGAACTACGGATTAATAAATGTTGCTTTAAATCACTAAGTTTTAGAGAAGTTTATTAGGCAGCACTGATAAATATTATTCTGCCTTTCTTCTTAGCCTCCATTTGATGCAGATTTGTACATTGAGGCTTTCCTCACATTCCGTTTTATGTGTACTGAGAAGGTATTTTGTATAAAATCTCACTCTTATTGTACAAAAATGGTTCCAATTGCTGTTCAAGTATTACCACTAGTTTGTGTTAATTTTCCAAGCTTCTAAATAACTGGAAAATCAACTCCTTATGTTATAACTGGAAAATCAACTCCTTATGTTATAACTAAAAAATCAACTCCTTGTGTTATAACTGGAAAACCAACTCCTTATGTTACAGTTACCATCTAGTTTCTAGAATGCTTTAGGAATTTCGGTTTCATAATGTAATAACAGTTTTTATTACATAAATATAAAAACATAATATAATATTATCAAACTAATAATATTATAATTTCATGTTAATTATAATTGAAATTAATGGTTATATACAACAATTATTAATTCACAAGGAATTTAGAACCAACTATGCTCATGCTTACTATCTCTCCATCAGAGAGAACAGATGAACTTACACATGATGGGTAGAAAGAGACTATCTTCCAGGACCCCTGGAGAAATGGGACTAAATGGACCCTCGCCTAAAGAACATGAGCAAAAAGTTAAGCTGAGTGGATATGCAGAGAAAATAAGAGAAGAATAAAAGTGGTCAGCATTTCTCTAGTACTTTTATAGGAAAGAGACTTTGGGGGTGGAGTACAAGCCCAAACGCTTAGAAGCTGTCATTTGCCATGGGAGGTAGTATACCCAAATTATATGGCTTTCCTTGGTTTGAGTCCACGCTCACCATGCAACTTCTCAGAGATTTCTCCAAAACAGAGAAGGGGCCCTTGGAAGGATATCGAGTATTCCAATCACTGGGAAAAGATGCCCTCCATTATAAGCTAGGAAACTGGTGTCCTGGTTTATTTATTAGTTAGCAAGTCTGCTAAAGAGAAGACATCTTTGGGTGTGCTGAGAGCATGCATTCATCAATGAGCCCTGAAATGAGGCAAACTAGACCCTGCAACGTTGTGACTCCCTGGGGTGCTGCCTGAGAGAAGCCCACCAAACACCTGAAACCACACTATCATGAGAATACCCCACAAATAAGGTATTATCTGTGTGACCTTGAGCAATTCACTTTAATTCTTTGGGTCTGTTTCATCACCCGTAATTATTTTTGAAATGTAGAAAATATCTTGCCTAGCTACTCCACAGGGTAGGCAGGCTTCTGGCCCACAGCTCTCCTTTCCCTCTCAGGTGCCAACATCATCCTGAACACTTTCAACAACCCCAGTTTCAGTTCCCTGCCTTCCTTTCCTCAGACAGCCTTCTCCTCAATGCCAACAATTACAGCCAACACCTATAACCGCTCCACATCTGAAATTTTACACTTCAACTTCCTACTTTCTGACCACATCTCTCCTACCCATCCAGAATGTTGCTTCCTGTTCTTTGACCTCAGGGAGAAAACCTCCTCCCCTTTTGCCAGGCCCACCACCAGGAGGCCAGCTCAGTTCCTTCTCTATCCAACCTGTGTTTAAGCCTCTTTCTGGCCAACCCCTCAAGCTCCTTGCCCTTTGTCCCCCCTCCATCTTTGTGGTATACCGCCTCTGCTAACCCAATAGTTGGATCAACTCAGATTCCTGGGTGGCTAAATGCTAGTGGAGAAAAAAAAAAAAAAAATCCACAAGCAGGGCAATCAGTCTCCAATCTCAAAGTAGCTGGGTCTTTAGGGTCACAAGGTTTCTATGGATGTGCCTGATAGGGGCTTCTCTCCCATTCCCAACGGCCCTCTCCTCCACCCTCACTCTTGTGACTCCATTAGCTCCGTCCCCTCTGCCCTAGAAGAAAACTTGGCCTTCTGTTTCACAAAGAAAACTGTCATCATACAAGTCCTTAAGTCCATATGTCTAAAATCATCTATCTTCACGAAGGTCCTGATGTCTTTTCTTCCTATCTCAGAAGGCAACCCTCCAATCCCATGTTCCCATAGGCAGACTGTCTGTCTCCTCTTCCTCCAATTCCCCTTCTGTAGTTGGTCCCCCTCAATCTAAAAATAATTTGTTTCTTTCCCTCAACCTCAAAATAAGGCTTTTTCATTTCCTAAATTAAAAAAAAAAAGGTTGTTTCCTCTTTAAAGCCAGATCTCTTTTTTAAAAAGGCCTGTATACCCTATTACAATCTAGATTCTGCTTCTACTACTACCTATGTTACGAAAACCTCTTCTGCATTCCATAACTCTCTACACCTTGTTTTAGAATCTCCACTTACGGTCCGAAATTATTTTACTTATTGGTTAATGCGTTTATTGATGATCTCCGCCACTATTATCACATATTCTCAGTGCCTACAATAGTGCCAGCTGTAGAGAAAAGGCAGTATGGAGGTACACGGAATATCCACAGCAGTGTTCATTCATACACTCGGACATACATTCTACAAATAATGCCACCCTAGTCGCTCCCCACAATACGCAACACACGCTTTTCAATCAACTGAAACATTAGACATAGTAACTAAGCCCTACATTTTTGAAATCCCCTCCTTCCTTGCTTTCTCTTGGTTCTCCTCCCCTCTCAGCCATCTTTTGGCTGGCCCTAGGTTCCACACTCTGGTCTTTTCGTTAATGCACTTTTTTTTTACTCCCACACATTCTAATGACCTCTTTCAGCCTTGTTCTCTGAGCCTCCAACCCAAACGGCAAACACCTGGATAGCTCGGCGAAGTCCACGTGCAACACTGAACTCCTCGTCCCGCGAACCCGCTCTGCCTCCTCTCTGCCAGCGCGAAGGGCAGCGCCCTACACCCTGTCACCACGCCAGAAACCTGAGCCCCGTCTTCCTCCGCGCTTTCGCTCTCGTCCCATCAACCCTTCACTACGGCCGGTCCTCGTCGCCGCCGCAGACTGGGACCGCATCCTACCGCAACAGCCCAGTCAGGCCGGCCGCGCGGCGCCCGCATCCCTGGTCTGCGCGCGCGCGCCCCGCTCCGCAGCCCCCACCCCGCCCCCACCCCGAGTCCGGGTCCGCACGGCCGACTGGGAAACGCTCCCGGGGCACTCGGCCCGGGCCACGCTCCGGAGGGCTC
The DNA here is from genome assembly GCF_023065955.2 of Ursus arctos. Lineage (NCBI taxonomy): Eukaryota > Metazoa > Chordata > Mammalia > Carnivora > Ursidae > Ursus > Ursus arctos. The sequence goes on along the minus strand of NW_026622776.1, from coordinate 30,863 downwards.
GCCCGTCTCCCCCGGCCCAGCAGGCCCGGCTTCCTCTCACTGGCCGCATCCCCGCCGAGGCCGGGCAGCTGGCCGGGACCGGGCCGCCGTCTTCACGGCCGCCCAACCACGACCCAGCCGCGGCGAGGGGCAGCCGGCCTCTCCCCTCACGTCTCCCGGGCGGCTGCGGGGGCGCGGTTACCGCGCCCCGAGGAAAGGGCGCCGCCGTCCGCCTCACCTTGATCCTCTCCACACCGGCCTCCAGCTTGAGCTGCTCCACCAGCCGCTGCAGGGCGTTCACGCTGGCCCCGGAAGACATGGCGGCGGCGCTGGGCTCCGAGGGCGGGGGAGCCGGGCTGCGGGAGCCGCGAGGCCCCGAGCGCGAGCACCGCCCCGGGGCGGGGAAGCCGCTGCGCCCGCCCCGCCGCCCGCTGCCCCGCCTCTCCCGGTGGCCGTCCCCCGCGCGACAGGAGCTGCAGGTAAGCGACAGTGTCGGGTCCCGAGTCGCCTGACACTTAACTCTCTCTGCTCTCGGAACGTGGAGAGTACCCGCACCTGCGCCTGGACGCGGAGCCGCGCGGTGGGCCCATCTCCTCAGCGCGGCGGGGCTTTTGGAGGAGCGGGCGCGAGCTGCGGGTGGGGGGGGGGGGGCCCTGGGGCTCGGGAAGGTGGAGACGCACTCCTGAGAAATCGGCACTGTCACTCCGTGTGGCTGGAGCCCAGGTGGCAAAGGAGTTGATGAAGTAAGCTCGCGAAGGCTTCCGTGCCTTGCTGTAATGAGGGTGGGGGAAGAGGGGGACGGTTGGCAGGAGCCCCATGCAACGGTGACAGGTCTGTGAGTCCGCTGTTACTGTTCCGTGGGAATCCCGTCAGTTGACTCGGTAGGTAAGTGAGGTAAGCAGGGCTCAAATCCCAGGCCTTGACATCTTTGCGGAACCTTTAGAAGAAAATCAAATTCAGCCTCCCCGCCCCCCGTCCCATCTCACCACTTTATGTATGTAACATTGTTTCTGTTGTGCTGCATTCTTTTTTTTTTTTTTTAGATTTATTTTATCAGAGAGAGAGAGAGAGAGAGAGAGACAGCAGGGGGAGGGGGAGAGGGAGAGAATCTCAAGCAGACTCTGCCAAGAGAGGGCCTGGATCCCAGGACTCTGAGATCATGACCTGAGCCGAAGTCAGACTCTTAACTGACTGAGCCACCCAGGCGCCCCTCTTTTTCTTTTTTTAATTATTTTTTTAATGGTGTACATTACTTTGTTCTACAAAACCGGCATCATTACTATATGTAAAATGTATGTCTTGTGTTAATTTTTTTCACTTAATGCATCGTGAATATTGCCTTTATTGTTGTATACCATTGTACAGTAGTAGATCCTTGAGCAACACAGGCTTGAACTGTGCAGGTCCACTTACACATTTTTTTTTTTTTTTTCAATACAGTACTGAAAGTATTTTCTCTTCCTTATGATTTTGTTTTTGTTTTTTTTTAAGATTTATTAATTAATTTATTTATTTGAGAGAGAGAGAGAGAGAGAGTGGAGAGTCAGAGTGAGGGGAGGAGAGAAGCAGATTTCCCATGGACCATGGAGCCCAACTCCGGGCTCCATGTCAGCACCCTGAGATCACCATGAGAGCCAAAACCACGAATCAGTAGCTCAACCAACTGAGCCACCCAGGCACCCCCTTCCTTATGATTTTCTTAACATTTTCTTTTCTCTAGCTTTATTGGAAGAGTACAGTATATATTACAGCATACAAAATATGTGTTAATCAACTGTTTATGTTATTAGTAAGGCTTCTAGTCAACAGTAGTCTATTAGTGGTTAAGTTTTGGGGGAGTCAAAATTTATATGTGAATTTTTGACTGCATTGGGTCAGTGCCCCTATTCCCCCGTTGTTCAAGGGTCAACTGTATATGTCAGAACTCGTTTGAATCGAGTAATGCAAAAAGGTAATATAGTGACTTAAATAACTGAAAAGCCCAGGGACTTTAAAGTAGTGGATTTAATTGCCCGAATAGTAGCCTTTGGGGCTCTCTATCTTTTGGCTCTGCTTTTTCTGGGTGTTGGCCTCACTTTCTTCAGTGGTAAATAGACTCTCTCTAAAAGGTGCTGTGAAGGAAGTTTCGTTCCATGCTTTCATTGTCCCAACCTAGCAAACTCAGGAGCAAGAGCGCCTCTTTTCCTTCTCATTGTTCCAACAAAAACCCCCATATTGAATCTTACCCATCTTATTCAGTCATGTGCCCCCCCGAACCAATTATTATTTGAAAGCAAGCATTATGTAGGGTTGGAATGCCCAGATTAGCTGTGCCTGGCCAGGAAGAGGATGAGGATGCCATTTAGGACTGAGGCACTCATTCCCCCAGCTGCTGGGAGTAGCTGCAAGCTGATGCCTCAGCTAAGTCCCTCTCTGGGAACTGCCCTTAGCTGACAGGCATCCCTCCCAGTGTCAGCACTCATCCAAATTGATGTGGGATGTATAAGACCTGAACCCCAATCCCCTTGCCTCAAGTTGGAACAACACTGAAAGATGATCCCAGCTCCACAGCTCCTTGCTGGGATCATCTGAGGCCTTTATGGCAACTACTTCACAGTTCAATTCCACCCTCTGCCCACATCCCCACTCCCTAGCCTCTCCCTCAGGTGTTGATTTTGACACTCCCCAGTAAACTTTCTGCATGAAAATCTCTTAGAGTCTATTTCTCTGAGGAACCCAAGCTAAGACACCCAAACTACGTGGACTGAGGGGGGTAGGGGAAAAGTGGTTCCCTAAAGGAAACCCAAGATGCTGATACCGGAAGGGGGCCGGGAGCAGTCAGAAAAGATATACCCTACATCTATTACTTTTAATGACTGCATGATATTCCATTGCAGAACTGCATCATAACGTACCTACTGCCCGATTACTTAACACTGCAGTGGCCTCCTTAAACATACAGCTTTGTGCATGTTTGGTTTTTGGGGGGCAGTTTTTTGGATGCATTCCTAAAAGTGGAATTGATGGACTAAAAATATAAACGGTTTCTTACACTTTTTCCAACTTGATCCTCCAGAAGGTGGTAGCAATCAATTGCTGTTTCCACCAGAACACTGCTTATTTCTCTGCACCCTCACAATTCTATGCTGTGGTTCTTTATCTTTACTAACCTAGTAGATGAAATATGGCATCTCACATCTTTTAAGCATCTTAAGTGTTGAGACTAAACATTTCTTCTTTTTATTTTGTGAGCTATGTGTTCAGTCTTTGCGGTGTTAAAGTTTTTCTTATGATGAGCAAATTTGCAAATGTTAAAGCCCTCTCTAGTGACAAGTTTCCTTACCACAAAGAACTTAAATTACATTTAAGTTAAAAGATGAAACTACATGTTAGAAACATTACTAGGTTGGTGAGTAAGGTGGAGCAGAAAGGTCATGTGTCAAAAAAGTGTGGCAAAGAACTCAGAGCAAAGACAGACTGGAAGGGTTAGGGAAAGCTCCCGTAAATGGTAGGACCAAGACTTTGAAAATATGAATCTTGCACATGGCACCAAGGACAGGGGAAAGCATTCCAACGAGGGGAGAGCAGGCCATGTATATATGGAATGAATAAATGAATGAATTAAAGAATGGAGAAGGCTCTAGTGAGCAATAGAAAATACAAAGCTGTTAAGACTCAAAGTCACAGAAAACCTCAAAAGAAACAGAAAAGTTTGTAGCAAACAGCGGCATAGCCACATGGTAACATATTTTAGGAATATTAATCTGGAATGAGGATACGAAATGAACTGAAAGTGGAGAAACAAAGACTTCAATAATGATTTTGTTTTGTCTTTTTGGTGGAGAGAGTGGCTGGAATGAGGCCCTAGGTAGAACTACGAAGGTAGGATGGAGAATAAATTTAAAAGACTTAATCAGGCATATTCCATGGCGGTTATAAAATGCAAAGGAAAGGGGATAAAGGTTCTGAAGCAGAGAGCAGGCTAGAACTGGAGCCTGTGACAGATGTTAGGAAACAGGCCTAGGTTTGAAGGGAGGAGTAAAGAACAAAGATGAGTTTGGCTTAGGAGAAACCAAGTCTTCAGCTGTAATGCTATGTGCCTCTAGGCTGTTAGAAATGTTAAGTGGCAAGATGTTCATATGGGAGACATCTGCACAGCACAATGACAGCCGAAGCAGTGAGATTATCTCCAATTAGAAAAGGCAGCTTTGGGGCCACCCACAGTGAGGGGACACATAATGTAATACTTGTGTATCAGCCATAGGTAGCAGAAAATGTTTAGAGATGTGTCCCATATCCCTCTTTCATGCTGTACACACCCACCACTCCTGCCCACTTCCATATGATTGATTGTGCTACTCTTGGAGAGGAGTGGTCTGACTTGGAAAGAAACAGCAAGGTTCAAGCATAGTGCCTCCCACAGTGATCCATGGACAGACAAGCTTGGTGCCACTGACCATCTGTGTTTTGCTTTATACTTTACCAAAATGTCTTCTCATCCATTATTTTTGCATCATGGAACTTCAGAGTGAAGAGACCTTCATATAATGTAATCCATCCCAATTTTAGAGATGAGGAAACTAAAAGCCACTAAGGAAAGTGACTTACGTAACATCTCACAAAGTGGGAATAGGGAGAAGAACTTTCATTTTAGCTTCCAAGAGAAGTCACTGCTCATCTGGAGTAGAGTCTGTTCCCACAGATGTAGTTATTTCTAGAGCTCTGAAAGTAGGTGAGGCCCAGGGCCAGAGAATCCTTTCCTGCTAAAATGCACAGATCACCAATATATTATTATAAACATTTGTTATACATTTTTTTCTTGGTTAAAATAAGAACTTATAATACACGTCAAAACCACAATGAGTTACCACCTCACACCTATCAGAACGGCTAAAATTAACAACTCAGGAAACAACAGATGTTGACAAGGATGTGGAGAAAAGGAACACTCTTATGTTGCTGGTGGGAATGCAAGCTGGTGCAGCCACTCTCGGAAACAGTATGGAGGTTCCACAACAAGTTAAAAATAGAGCTACTCTGTGACCCAGCGATTGCACTACTAGATATTCATCCAAAGGACACAAACATAGTGATTCGAAGGGCCATGTGCATCCCAATGTTTATAGCAGCATTATCAACAATAGCCAAATTATGGAAAGAGCCCAAATGTTCATCAGCTGATGAATGGATAAAGAAGATGTGGTATATATATCCACTGGAATATTACTCAGCCATCAAAAAGAATGAAATCTTGCCATTTGCAACAACGTGGATGGAACTAGAGGGTATTATGCTAAGCAAAATAAGTCAGTCAGAGAAAGACAAATATTGTATGATTTCATTCATATGTGGAATTTAAGAAACAAAACAGATGAACATAGGGGAAGGGAAGAAAAAAAAAGAGGGAAGCAAACCCATAAGAGACTCTTAACTATAAAGAACAAACTGAGGGTTGATGGAGGGAGGTGGGTGGAGGATGGGCTGAATAGGCGATGGGGATTAAAGGACACTTCTGATGAGCAGTGGGTGTTACATGTAAGTGATGAATCGCTAAAGTCTACACCTAAAACCAGTTTTACCATATATGTCAACTAGAATTTAAATAAAAACTTGAAATAAAAATATAAGAACTTACTAATTTCCACTGTTTTTAAGAATCTCAGTACTTTTTAGAAATGTCAGTGTCCTTGTAAAGACAAAAGTTTTATTTCCCTGTTATGATGTATACAATTCTTCACTCCTTTGACCTGTATTTTTGTCACCGTTTTACTAACCATGGGCTATTTTTCAGAAAAGGGTCTTCAAATAATTCTTCTCCATAAAAATAACGAGGGGCACAAGGGTGGCTCAGTTGGTTAAGCAGCCAACTCTTGATTTCAGCTCAGGCCATGATCTCAGAGTCATGAGATTGAGCCCCACCTCGGGTTCTGCACTCAGTGGGGAGTCTGCTTGAGATACTCACTCTCCCTCTCTCTGCCCCTCCCCCACTTGCTGGCTCTCTCACTCTCTCAAGTAAATAAATATATCTTTTAAAAAAATGATATATATGATATATAATGGGAAGGTATGTCTTTCCGCCAACGTTATGTCAAAATGACAATATATACCTTCAGTTTTCTAAAATGATTTAAAAGGAAACACATTAACAACTGTATTTCATGTGACACAGTATAATGTACCATAAAAAAACTATTTCACTTCTTATACCCATTGCATTATTTTTAGAACTTAGTGTAATGAATCAGGAGCTAGAGGCTCACTGGCAGGTTTGTAGGTGCAGCTTCTCCAGAGATTTTCACAGGCATTTTTGAGACTTTGGGAGGCAGCAGAACTTAGGGCTACTTGTCTTTTTGAACAGCTGTTCCAAGCCTGCCTCTTTATCTCATTGACAGTGTCCCTGCAGTAAATATAGGCCGTAAACTAGTTAAGTAGCTGATGCTGTTTGTTGTCCCTGAAAGTACAGTCTTTCTTGAGTTGTCATCTCAGCTGCTTCAACTTCTACCTCAAAGGCAACAAGGGGCAGGTAGCTGCCACTAAAATACACAATTCCAGTCCTAAGAGGCATCACTTTTCCACTCCATCACAGTACCTTGCCCAAGGTAAGGGATTCAAATACCTGTTAAAAGAATAAAGAAACAAGGGGTTTGTAATCATCACTAAACACACCCCTATTAACGTGGATTTTAACAAATGAAAATGACTCTTCCTTGTTTCCTCTAAAAGCAAGAAAACCCATTTATTGAGCACTTAACATACACCAATACTTTACCCCTATCTTGTTTAATTCTCACATGAATCCTGTGAGGTAGTTAGTAACTGTACTATTAAAAATGGGACTTGGTGTTATACACAAATAATGATTCATGGAACACTACATTAAAAACTAATGAAGTATGGTGACTGACATAACATAAATAAATATGATAATCATGATGATGGGAAAATGAGGTTCAGAGGTTAACCTGCCCAAAGTCAAGTTACTGGGTCAGTTACAGAGCCAGAAACCAAATCTTGGTCTATCTGGCTGCAAAGCCTGAGCCCTTCCACTGCATCTGGCTCACTCTTCCTGAGGTTACAAGAGAACTGTCAAATGGGAGGAAGTTTCTCCATCCCTAATGACACCCAGGAGGATGGGTCTGTAAGCAACCCCATTTGTTACTGACCTAAGACCATGTGATCCATTCCATACATAATTGTCAGGGATACTCTGAATCCTTTAAATACTAAGAATCTGATTAAAGTTTACAACTAATTAGGTAGCCTTTTTAATCCCCATAACATTTCTCAATTGCAGGTAATCTAATCTACTTTGGACCCTAAACCTATATGAGTTTGCAGGCTATATTAGAATGTTAAATCTTAATTATCTAAAAAGATCCCCTCATTTCACAGATGAGAAAACCAGAAAGGTAAAATAATTTGTTTAGCAAATTTTTTAAAAATTTTATTTATTTATTTGACAGAGAGAGAGAGAGCGCGCACAAGTGGGGGGAGCTACAGGTAGAGGGAGAAGCAGACTCCCTGCCAAGCAGGGAGCCCAATGTGGCGCTTGATCCCAGGATCTTGGGATCATGACCTGAGCTGAAAGCAGCCACTTAACTAACTGAGCCACCCAGGCACCCATTGTTTAGCAAATTTTATTTAGTTATTAGGTTCTAGAGTTGGCCTTAACCCACACTTAAATGTGAAGAGTATTGCATTTTGCAAATAAGATTAATTATACTCATCCATATACTAGTTTGTGTCAATACCAGTATTTATCTCCCTCAAATGCGCAATTGCAACTCAACAGAGATCATATCTAACTTAATGTCTTAAAAGTAGCTAGATCTATTTATAATAATGTCTAATAAAAGCTATTTATCTTTACTTTTCACAAAACTTTCGGTTTGGGGTCAGTAGACTGGTTCATAATACTAGCTGAATGTTAGCTTAGCTTAGCGATGCCTTCCAGTCAAGCAAAATCTCTCCAAGGTTTGGAAGTTAAACGTTTATTGCCCTGTCCAAAGTAAAAACAAAACAAAACAAAACAAAAAAGAAAATGAACTATGATTTTTCTAAACATAAATTCAATAGTACTAAAATACTTGTTAATTCTCTAATCTCAAACTCTTTTTTCATGTAACATTTAAAAATCCTATTTACCAATTGTAATTTTTTTTTTTTTAAGATTTTATTTATTTATTCGACAGAGATAGAGACAGCCAGCGAGAGAGGGCAGGGGGAGTGGGAGAGGAAGAAGCAGGCTCATAGCGGAGGAGCCTGATGCGGGGCTCGATCCCAGAACGCTGGGATCACGCCCTGAGCCGAAGGCAGACGCTTAACCGCTGTGCCACCCAGGCGCCCCACCAATTGTAATTCTTAAGACTATATGAATATGAGCAATGAAACAGCAACCTCTGATTTGCAGAACTTGGAGAATTCATAAAGAAATAAGACCACTGAAGGGCACCCAGGTGGCTCAGTTGGTTAAGCATCTGTCTTTGGCTCAGGTCATGATCCCAGGTTTCTGGGATCAAGCCCCACAGCGGGGAGCCTGCTTCTCCCTCTCCCTTCTGCACCCCCTGCTTATGGTTTCTCTGTCAAATAAACAGAAAAAAATCTTAAAAAAAAAAAACAAAAAACAAACAAATAACACTGAGGAAAGGGTTAGTAGTAGAATCTCTTATGAAGATATTTGACATGAATATTATCCTAAGAGTGATTTTACCACAGACCTCAATTATATGGAGTGATAATAGATACCAATGAACAGCTATGCACTATAAACCCCTACATGTCAAACAAAAGGAAATGGTGATAGGATAGCCTTAAGAAGCACAAGGAAAAGTATCTAACTAGTGAGGTTGTGGGATCCTCTATCCAGGTTTCTTCTCCAGATGGTTCTAAAATTGAGAAGCGTTTGGCTTTTTGGTGAGGGATGGGCAGAATATAAATAAAGATATTCATAGTACTTGAATGACACTTGCAACTAATGGCTCTTCCTTCACTATAGGATTTTGAAGCATATTTTGTTGAGGGAAGGAAAGAGAAGAATAACAGTCCTTCCGTTAAGGAGAGTCCATTTATCTTGACCCATGCAATGACCCTGATTCCAAATAACGACCAAACTTTTACCAAGAGAGAAGGCTGCTGGGGGTGATTCCAGAAATGAGGTTTCTATAAAGCCAGAGAAAAATACAACAATCTAGCAGATATTCAAAATAATTTCCAACACACATTGTTTGTATCAGCCAACCTTTATGAATGCTAACATACCCAGTCCTTTTATTATGCCTTATTACTAGGTGTAAAAAAAAAATACTTAGAGTATCAGAAGTTTGAAATTTTAACAGAGGGGCAAGTGCTTTAAAAAAATAAAACTATTTCAGAATTTAAGAACAGCAAAGGGGTCTACTGATAATCTAGTTAAAGTCCTCTCCCAACTTTCTATCTACTAAGGTAACTGAGGCCCTCACTCACAGATTAAATGACTCACAAGGTCAAAACTCTTCCCTCCTGCCTCTTTGTATATCACATATTTGGGCTGAGCTCCTGAAAGCACTAGTTTATTTTAGCTAGAAACAGACTCTGCGTATCTATTACCTACACTAATCTTTTTAAACTACATACTACAAAAGCAATTATGTTAATCCTTGATTTAAAATGTCATACCAACAAACTTGTGATATATTGCAACCATTTTATTAATATGAAGCAATGAGATAAATCCTTTAACAGGAGTACTGATTCACTACCATGATTGTGTATCAATACCTTGATGCAGTATCATACTTGCTTCTGTCAATTTATGTGTGAATTACTTTCACTTCCACATGTATAAAACATATTTCATTGTTTGAAAGAACAGCACACAGCCATGCACCTCCTGTCTTGTTTAAATGCATGTAAATACACTCACGTACGCTGGATTTTTCATGGCTCAAGGACTTCATAATACATGAACAACTTTTCAGTACACTACTTCTGCTCTGTCATTTTTTTTTTTTAACTGAAGTGGGTGGGGAAAGCAATACTGTGGTACAAAAGACCTTTTTAAGGTCTCTTCTGGAAAAACGTTTTGAGAATACAGTTATAGTCCTATAATGACTGTAATCAAGATCATCCTACAAGGACGTGAAGGTTGATTCACTCTCCTGGAGAGTTTCTGATCATATTAAGAACATTATGACAGGGGGAAAAATAGTTTAAGCACATTCTGGCAGAAGACTCTCCTAGAGAGATATTTTGAACGTATTTCAATCCTAGAATGACTGTAATGAAGATGACATGACAGTTGAAATCATTTTGCTGAAGAAGTTCGTGTCTAAAGACACTCAAAATGTAATTAAATGCTGTTATAATTTTTTATGTTTTGTGAAAATATCAGAGGCCATGGAAGCAGAAAAATGTAGCACTGTAACAAAGAATAAGGAAACACTTTTAAAGAATAAACACTTAACACGTAAAAATTTTAAATGGTATCTAATAAATTTTCATGTCAAATCTTTTAACTAAACATATAAAAATTTAAAATGGCAACAAGTAAATCTTCATGTCAGATCATTTAACAAAATCCACAAATAGATTATAAAAATTGAACAATCATAAATGTCTTATGTATAAAGTTTTAAGGGAAAGTTTAAATTTCTACATTATTCTGTTTAATCAAATATTTGAGAAATTTTAAGTACTGCTGAGGAGCAGTTGATACATTTCTAAAATAATTCAGTTATGAAAATATCACAATTAAGGTTTGGCATAGTAGCATTCAGTAATCCTCAGTCATCCACAAACGTTAACCGTCCAGGCCCTTCATTCTTCATCCATCTCCTGTATCTCTTCCATCTGGGGTCATTTGCCAATTTTTTCTTTAGTTCTTCCTCTTGTTCTTGTTTATAAACCTGTAAGTATAAACAACACTAAATGACTTTACCATCTAAAGGGAAACATTTGTGATTACCTTTATGGCATATTTACATTTTTCAAATATAACTTTAGGTAAAAGTTTCCTATGAATGTACTGGTTTGTCTTCCGAAGACCATCCATCTAAAAATACTAAGGAGTTAAGCACCTTAACACTCAATGTTAAATTAAAAACAAAGAAAAAAATTGTACAAGAACTTAGTAATTTTTGTCACTGATTTCTGTAACCTGAGAATACATCCTTTTCCTCATTGACATCATACATCAGCTGAGCTTAAAGGGTTTAAACACTTTCTACAACTAATGTCCAATCTTAAAGAATCACACTTTATTTCTTTAATATGGTACTCTGAAAATTTAATTGATGACTTTCAGTATTTACTGATCCTAACCAAGGAATAAAATGACCTTATATATACAACTGTCTCCAAATTCAAAGATAATTATTGGTTTTCCAAGTATTTTATTAAGATTCCCAAAGACGGTTAAACAAACCATGCAGGTTAAGGACAAAGAAAATCTTAATTTCTGTAACTTTTTGTGGATGTCAGTTGAAACTAAATGGAAAAGTTTTCATAACCAGTTTCATCAAATTTTAGAAAGAGATGACTTTATTTCCAAATTTTAGGAAGTAATGACTAAGATCACCTCATAAAATAACGTGACAATTCAGCCCAGGATAGTACTCCCTGAAAGATACAGTTTTGTGAACTGGGCTGCTTACCCTACTTAAGAGAAAAATTTTCAAGTACTTTAGAAGCAAAATAGTATGTTACTTTCCATTTTTATGTTATTTACAGGCAGGCTAACTATATCTACTTGCCAGAACATTCGGGCAATTCATAGTAAGTTACTTATATAATTCAGACTGGAACTCTACTTCAGTAAAATCTATTTAGGATACCACATATAAAAAGGAATGCCTATACACATATTGCATGGTGCACTGGGTGTTATACACAACTAATGAATCATCGAGCCTTACATCGGAAACCGGGGATGTACTGTATGGTGACTAACATAATATAATAAAAAATCATTATTAATAAAAAAAAAAAAAAAAGAATAATAGAAGTGAGAAAAGTAACTGATCATTAAGGGGAAACCTTAGCTTTAATCACATTAGTTGACATTATTAAAATTTCAGTGCATTCTTAAAAAAAAAAAAAAAAGGAATGCCTATGAAACTAAAAACACAAATATATTCAGATTTCTTAAGAAATCTTTTTGTTTTGTTTTGTTTTGAATAAACTCTACCCTGACCTGAGGCTCAAATCACGACCATGAAATCAAGAGTCACATGCTCTACTGACTGAGCCAGCCAGGTGCCCCATCACTGTGCTTTATTCTTATCTTTAATACATTAGCCAATTAATTTTATGCAAAACCTAAAATAATATCATTATGATAAGATAAATAGTTCCTTTAAGACTTGAGCTAAGCAGCGATCACCTCAAGATAACTGATGTAGCTGACAATTATAGAATATAATATTTATTAAGCTGCCCAAAGTTTAGAGACATTTTTAAAAAAAGTAACTTTTCAGACATGTTAGTTACTATATAGAAGATTTTGTGCTCTATTTTGAAATGAAGTTATTTCAACAAAATTTCCATGTCTTATTCCCTCCGTTTTGTTTTTTAATCCCTGTAGCTAAGTTTACATGACTGAAAGAAAATTTGGGGAAGAACAAATTTAAATTAGAACAATTAACAGAAAGTTGTGACATCCTTGCAAACATACATATTATCCCACTGCAGTTTAACATAACAAATCAGACCATTCTTAAGATTTTCAGCATGAGTCAGTTAAAGTATTTGAAGTTCATCTTTTAAGACAAATTACAGGTCAAAAACCCACTGTCCCACTACCAAATATAGTCACACTTTCAATAAAAATAAGATCTTTATTCATTATTTAAATCTTGGATTTCAGAAACTGGAAGGCATTTCTGTGATCCCTTCCCCTACACCAAATTTTAACTTCATAAGTAAGATGACACAAATATCCCAGCAAATAATTACCTCATAATTCTCCTTTATCCAGAGCTCTCGTTTAAGAAAAGTTTCTTTCTGATGATCTTCTAGACTATCAAACTGAGATTTTGACATCTTCATGGATTTCCGTATGATGTATAGTCTTTCTTCTTCCCCATATTCTTTGCCTTTGATGTTAAAATTATAGATCCACCGACAATACCAGACTATATATGAGCACAGGTGGAAAGGTGCTAAGAGAATTTGAAACAGGAGAAGATCACATATCTGGGGTTTCTGATAGCCTCCCTTTATATCTATTTTACTTTTTATAATGTTTTTTATGATATTCTCCTCCTCATCACGAATTTCTTCTTTGGACTTTTTGTTTCTGCCCTTCTCTTTGGCTTTTCTGAGTAACCCCTGCTGCTTGGCAATCTCCATGGCTTGGATACGGTATTTGGGCACTGTGGCTAGGTAGCTGATTGCCTTGTCATAGCTGTTCCACCAGCTGAAAAACTGAAATATTTAACAAAGAAAAATGGGTTATTTTTACTACCAAAATGCACCTTGGTGAACACCATACCCCACCCCCCACAAAGCAATTCTGATTAAAAATAGGGACCTTAAGGGGTGCCTGGCTGGCTCAGTTAGTAGAGCATGCAACTCTTAATCTTGGGGTCATGAATTTAAACCCCACAGTCAGCACAGAGCTTACTTAAAAAAAAAAAAAAAAAAAAGGGACCTCAATCATCTCTCTCTGTAAGTAAAAGATAAAGCTGAATAAGACCCACATGTACCTGGGACCTGAGGCTGGATAAATCAGGTAAGCCTTACGCTAGGCCAAAAAGCCATTAATTCAGACAGGAAATACCCAAGATTAGGGGATAAATCAATAGAATCACACCACACCTGTGATTTCATATCTACCATTTGGCTTTCCCTAGATCACTATTAAGAAATCTCTCTCTCTCTCTTTTTTTTTTTTTAAGACTATGAGACTGTGATCTACATTCTGGGGGGAACAGTTAAATGGTAAAACTAGCCAGTGAAGAACTTGTTTAAAAAAAGAAAAATGACAGGATAGACTCAGGCAACTATATTCATTCCCATCTCTTCCCTAAACCATCTCAATATATCACAGTAATGTTCATCATATTCTGAGGTAAAGGATTCTAATATGTTTGAACTCTTATTTGACTGGAAAATACATAACTTACTTCATAAATACACACAAAGGGTTTTGTTAATTGTCAGAAAAAGTCCTATTCTTCACATTACCACACATTTCATTTGCTGTTTTACTGAATGAATATTGCAGTTACACCAATAATATCTTGAAATATTATAATAGCACTCTATTAGGACTAGGGGAAAAAAATGTTACCAGGGTATTATCTAAAACAGAGAGGTAAAATTATTACTGCTTTCCCCTTTGAAAAGAAAATATTTCTGCAAAAGCAGATACATTTAAAATCCACAACCTTAATTTTCAATAGTAATTCTTTATGTCATATAAAGTGAATCTCATTTCTGGGCATTAAGCTAGAGAAGCACTTTTCAGACTAGCAAATTGATTCATTCTAGTCACCTGACATGTTCTTTCCCTCCAAAAGAAGACATGATAGCTGTGGTTAGTTTAAGAATAATAGTAGGAAAAACTCATTTCAAGATGAAGTGAAATTTTTTTGACATTTAAAACAACATGAAAGATTACTACTCTTTTAATCTATTTCAGTAGTTTTCAACCAAAGCAAAACTGCCCTTAGCAGGCAGTGGAAATGTGTGGGACATTTTTGGTTGTTACAGTAATGGCAAGCACTCCTAGCATTTGGTGGATAGGTACCAAGACTTGTTAGGTCATATTTCTTTAAGAAGTTCAGGTTTTTAACAAATTTAATGGGAAATCATTGAAAAGTCCTACAAAAGTAATATTATCAGGTTAGGAGAGAAATACTCTAAAGGGAACAATGAGAAAAATATCTATTGTTGGGTTTTCTTATTATATAATGGCATTTATCATCAATTTCTTAGATTTGCCATTGACAAAGATTCCATTGTTAATCAATTGGTTGAATAAATGAATATTTTTCTACTCTAAAAAAATTAGTCTCAACTACAAGTAAAATTTTATTAAAAGGTACTTCTAATTCAGTTTTAGTGACCAGACTAGGCAACGTGCACTAAGCATACACATAGACACACACCTCCATCAATACACACCTGGAACACTGAAATAGCACATACACTGACCAAAATCACAACTCTAACATCCACTTTAGGGGCTAAGCGCCTGCTGTAGTAGTGGTAGTAATGGCTATAGTACTCTTCTGGGTGATCCAGCATGTAGTCATAATCTTTTCGTGTTTCTTCATCCTGTAAAATAACAAGATACCCAGTCTCATAGGATATTTCAGAAAATGGCCTTAGTTTGTTATCTGTTAAGTCAAACAATTTTATAACCATGTAAGATTAATCTGAATAAAAGTGAAACTATCAAAATCAAAAAATTCCCTACCACTCTTCAAAAGCACACATATATTTGTTTCTAGAACTTTAATATTAGGTATAAGCATAATAAAAGTAATCTCTCCAAATTCTTAAGTATTGTTAGTCCTCCTAGAAAAAGAAAAACATTTTAATAACAATTAACCATGCTGTTTTAGCCAGTGTTATGTTGGTAATAAGGATGTTGTGTTCTTGTAACTTCAGAACTTGTTGATACCTCTTCTCAATAATTGTTGATAGGAACAAATGTTCCTGTTATAGGTATTCACAATCATTTTCCAGCCTTGTGTAAAAACTTTTCTGTTAAGCAATGATTAAGACAATAAAAAGCAGATGAAGCCAGTCTGTGCCTATAAAACTGAATTATGCTCATCTCAAAGAAACCCTGATTCAGTATAATGGTCAAAGTTTAACTCTGTGACTTCAGGTGATATTTTTAGCCTCTCTGAGCCTCACTCATCCTCATTAGTAAAACAGATAATATCTGCTCTACTAATTTTAGTGTTTTGAATATCAAATGACATTATACATAAATACGTTACAAATACATAATACATATTATGACATTATAACATATTGTCACAGCCCAGTTCATAAATAAGTTAACATATACATCTTTCTTAATCATACAAACATGTTCAAAAAAAATCATAGCATTCTGAAATGCTGCTCTGATGTTCACAAATAAAACATTTCTTAAAACCTTTAATTTTAATCAATTTCAAATAGGGATAAATGCCAATCTCTTACTGAGCTACATACGTTGAAGAACTATTACACTGGGTTATGATTTGCTTTTTTTATCACACGGGAAACCTATTTTGTCTTTTTGGGGTTTTTTTTAAGCAAACCCTATGAGCTACATTTGTTGAAGAACTATTACACTGGGTTATGATTTGCTTTTTTCATCACACAGGAAACCTATTTTGTCTTACTGTTTGTTTGTTTTTTTTTTTTAAGTAAACTCTACCCCCATGTGGGGCTTCAACTCACAACCCAGAAATCAAGAGTTGCATGCTCTACCAACTAAGCCAGCCAGGCACCTCTATTTTGTCTCATGTCCAAAAAATGTTAAAGAGTAAAACCAACAAATTCTCTACTCTCTGTAAGGAAGTACAATACAAATCATTATGAAAATAAAAAACCTTTTTTAACCCAGAGGACGTCTTTCTAGGATGAATTATTCAACATTCATAAAGTAGCAAATACTTAACTAAAGGCATTTCAGAATCTAAACCTAGTGCTTTCCTACCACAGACAGAGGCTCTCAGGTCTATTCAGATCTCCTGATCTTCCAACATGCAGTTTCTTAGATTTAAAATAAGTTTGCTAATGACAAAATCTCCTCTGTACCCATTAAAATCATGTATTTTCTATTAAGAATTCTGAATTTGTGGGGTACTTGGGTGGTACAGTCGAGTCGGTTAAGCATCTGACTCTTGGTTTTGGCTCAAGTCATGATCTCAGGGTCCTGAGATCGAGCCCCACATTGGGCTCTGCACTCAGCATGGAGTCTGCTTGTCCCTCTCCCTCTGCTCCTTTCCCTGTGCACCGCACTTTTTCTTTCTCTCATAAACAAACAAACAATCTTTTAAAAGAAAGAATTCTGGGGGTGCCTGGGTGGCTCAGTCAGTTAAGCATCTGCCTTTGACTCAGGTCATGATCCCAGAGTCCTGGTATTGAGCCCCGTATGGGCTCCCTGCTCAGCAGGGAGCTTGCTTCTCCATCTGCCCCTCCCCCCCTTGTGTGTGCGTGCCCACGCTCTCTCTCTAAAATAAATAAATAGAATCTTTAAAAAAATTTTGAATTTGAATGACAATTCTCTTAGGTTCAGTACATTCAAAATATTTTTACCTCTGACTAGAATTCGAAACTAAACTAGTATCTAGTAGAATTAAATGTAAATATATTTAAAGTCTATTCCACAGCACTATTTGGAGGGCCAGTATGAGAACTGTCTGTTATATAAGGAGGGCTGAGCTCAGGCTGTTATCATTCTCAAATTCGCTTCTTGAATGTTCCTTTCTTTCAAAAAGGATTTTCTGTGGCAACTGCCACACACCTCAATTGTCAATCTATTATGATTTCTATAATTATCATACTTTAGAGCTTCTAACCTAAAGAGGGTAAAACTTTATAGGACATACAGAAACTTTATAGGTCATAGATAGCTCTGAAGACTTAAAGCCTACAACTTTTTTTTTTTTTTAAGATTTTGTTTATTTGACAGAGATAGAGACAGCCAGCGAGAGAGGGAACACAAGCAGGGGGAGTGGGAGAGGAAGAAGCAGGCTCATAACGGAGGAGCCTGATGTGGGACTCGATCCCAGAACGCCGGGATCACGCCCTGAGCTGAAGGCAGACGCCCAACCGCTGTGCCACCCAGGCGCCCCTAAAGCCTACAACTTTTGATACATCTCATTTTGAGTACTTCAAGACATCTTTTATGAATTTTTCGATTTTCCCTCCAGTTTTTGCTTTTTGGACTAATTTTATAGAAATGTTCTGCTTCTGGCTTGAAATCTTTGACTTTTAATTCAGCCTTCCAATCTTGGCAGATGCCTTTTGAAATGTACTCTTCAAATATAATTCTTTTCCTTGCTCCAACTAGATTACATGTAATTTTGAAACTAATGGCCACAGTGAGATCAGATTCCGACAGATCTCCAGCATCATTATCTATACAGAGCTCTTTGCCCAGCCTGACTGTACTCCTCCTGGTTAAAGTATACAGCAAGATCTTTGAGTGTCACTGAAATCTACTATTTGAATGTCATGGGTCCTTGGGGCGCCTGGGTGGCACAGCGGTTAAAGCGTCTGCCTTCGGCTCAGGGCGTGATCCCGGCGTTATGGGATCGAGCCCCACATCAGGCTCCTCCGCTATGAGCCTGCTTCTTCCTCTCCCACTCCCCCTGCTTGTGTTCCCTCTCTCGCTGGCTGTCTCTCTCTCTGTCGAATAAATAAATAAAAATCTTGAATGTCATGGGTCCAAAAATTATCCTTCCTTCTTTGTTCTCTTATCTTAGTGAAAGTCACAGTCCATAGAATACAGATACCCCTATTCAAACATTTCACCCAGATCTTCCACCAGGGTCACCATCTTCTCACTGGTCCCTAAATATGTGACTTACTTCATTGAGTCTTGAGCTCCTCTGACAGGATGGTCAACTAATGCTCCAGCAACTGGCCACTCCAAATTATGTACCTTGTATCTGGCCTCTCTACTGCAACCAGCCCTCCAATGAGTCCTCAAATTAACTAATTCCCGTAGAAGGTTTCAGGATCAAGTCTGACTTCTCTTAGGATGATTTTCTTTTCCTTGGGGTCACCATAAACTTATGACCCTGTTTTTGTCAAGATTAAAGACAAGAAACGTTGGCCACCTCCTTGTTACAGCATTTAATCAGCCAGAATCTTTACTCTTGGGTTTATAGCTTTCTCTCCAGAATGAGGAAAATTATTTTAGGTTGAGGTATGCATAATACACTTTGGAAGGTGTTCAAGGTTGGCACAAATTGGAGAGTTAGTTCTCAATAGTCTAAATCAAAATCCTACTCTCCAGTAACCTACAAAGTTTAGAATCAACCTAGTAAGAACACAAGGATATGAGGAATATTAGCAAAAAAGAAGAGACAAAAGACTGGGACCCAACTGAGAGCTATAGGTACATACTTATTTTAAAACTATTATACTTATTTTTTCTCCTACCCATCTTGAAACTCAGGTAGTCCCACAATTTTTTTTCATCTTCAGTGCTTCCCCATGGCTAATAAGTAAGTTAAAATTTCCTTGGCATGCAACAAGACCTCCATAACTAGTCCACTCTCACCTAGCAACATCTCAACACTTGCTCCTCTTCTGCTCCACAGCAAACATCAGATAGTAATTTCTGCAATTTGGTGTGTTCTTCCAGCACAGCACACTTTTTCATTCCTATGTCTTTAAACATATAATTCTCTCTACTTCAAATGCCCATCCCTTTCTTCCAACCTCATGAGCTTCCATTAATCCTTTAGGACACAACATTACTCCTTCAGATTTAGACCACTCTTATTACACATATGACCTATTTATTATAGCACTTATCACATTGTAATCATCAGGGTTTTTTTCCTTGAATGAGAACTTCTGGAAGATAGGGAGGGTGACTGACATATTAATCTCTGTATATCCAAGGCCTACCACAGTGCCTGGCATTCAGTAAATGTCATTTAAAAAATGAGTACAATTTTGTAAAGGCTCTCCCTCACTATAAACGTCCCTTGAGCCATACAGGTCTCTATCTCCCCAGGAAGGCTGGATGGGTGATTATTTCACAAAAACTTTGGCTTCGCAGAAATGACTGCTTGATTTCACAGCTTATGAAAACATGCTAATGTGGCTAAAACGGCTTAAACCTTAAAACAGTTTAATGTCTTACCTTTCAATAAGGTAGTACTTTTTCTTTCAGCAATTTTGTGGATCTTAAGGTCCCAGGGTCAGGAGATTCCAACTTCTTTCCAAAACCAAAACCTTTATACTTGTTTCTTCCTCCTCTCTGTCCTGAGCCTTGACAAGCAGGGCAATAAGCTCCTTGTTTCTAATGTCTACAGGAAAAAATGGTGCTTCTGCTGGTGTCCACTCCACTCCCAATCCTCTTGGGCACATGCAGGAGGACTGGAACATAACCACCAATATCTAGATCAAAAGTGAACAAGAGGAAACCCACAAGCAAAGAAAGCACTGAATCCTTCCTTCTCTTATGAAAATGATCATTCTCCCCCCTCCCCAGAGGCAAAATTATATTACGTTCTTGCCCTTGAAAGAAATAATTGTTTGATTTCAATATACATAATTGCAATAATTTGATATTGCAGCCACTTTCACATTAAAAATTTTCAGTTACACAGATAGTAGAAACCATTTTAGGACGTTAAAGGCCAGGAATCAGTAATATATGAAAATGTAATAATATTTTGTTCATTTTTTTTCTTTTTAAAAATTCTTTATTTAAATTCAATTTAGTTAGCATATACTGTATTATTAGTTTCAGGGGTAGAATTTAGTGATTCCTCAGTTGCATATAACACCCAGTGCTCATTACATCAAGTACCCAACCTTAATGCCCATCGCCCAGTTGCCCCTTACTGCCACCCACCTCTCCTCTAGCAACCCTCAGTTTGTTTCCTATAGTTAAGAGTCTCTTATGGTTTGCCTCCCTCTGTTTTGATCTTATTTTATTTCTCCTTCCCTTCCCCTATGTTCATCTGTTTTCTTAAATTCCACATATGAGTCAAATCATCCAGTTTTGTCTTTCTCTGACTTATTTCGCTCAGCATAATACCCTCTAGTTCCATCCATGTTGTTGCAAATGGCAAGATTTCATTCTTTTTGATGGCTGAGTAATATTCCAGTGGATATATATACCACATCTTCTTTATCCATTCATCAGCTGATGGACATTTGGGCTCTTTCCATAATTTGGTTATTGTTGATAATGCTGCTATAAACATTGGGGTGCATGTGCCCCTTCAAATCACTGTTTGTGTCCTTTGGATAAATATCTAGTAGTGCCATCACTGGGTCGTAGAGTAGCTCTATTTTTAATTTGTTGTGGAACCTCCATACTGTTTCCCAGAGTGGCTTCACCAGCTTGCATTCCCACCAGCAGCATAAGAGGGTTCCCTTTTCTCCACATCCTCGCTGACATCCGTTGTTTCCTGAGTTGTCAATTTTAGCCATTCTGATAGGTGTGAGGTGGTAACTCATTGTGGTTTTGATTTGTATTTCCCTGATGCTGAGCATTTTTTCATGTGTCTGTTGGCCATCTGTATGTGTTCTTTGGAGACATGTCTGTTCATGTCTTCTGCCCATCTCTTGACTGAATTTTTTGTTCTTTGGGTATTGAGTTTGATAAGTTCTTTATAGATTTTGGATACTAGCCCCCTTTACCTGATAAGACATTTGCAAATATCTTCTCCCATTCCACAGGCTGCCTTTTAGTTTTGCTGACTACTTCTTTTGCTGTGCAAAAGCTTTTTATCTTGGTGAAGTCCCAATAGTTCATTTTTGCTTTTGTTTCTCTTGCCTTTGGAGATGTGTCTAGTAAGCTGCCACAGCCAAGGTCAAAGAGGTTGTTGCCCATGTTCTCCTCTAGGACTCTGATGGATTCCTATCTCATATTTAGGTCCTTCATTCATTGAGTTTATTTTTCAATATGGTATAAGAAAATGGTCCAGTTTCATTCTTTTGCATGTGGGTGTCCAATTTTCCCAGCAACATTTGTTGAAACTTTTTTCCACTGGATATTCTTTCCTGCTCTGTCCAAGATTAGTTGACCATAGAGTTGAGGCTCCATTTCTGGGTTCTTTATTCTGTTCCATTGATCTGTGTGTCTGTTTTTTTGCCAGTACCATACTGTCTTGATGATTATACTTTTGTAATACAGTTTGAAGTCCTGAATGTGATGCCATCTGCTTTTTCTTTTTCAACATTCCTTTGGCTATTTGGGGTCTTTTCTGGTTCCACACAAATTTTAGGATTCTTTGTTCCAGCTCTGTGAAAAAAGTTGGTGGTATTTTGATAGGGATTGCATTCAATGTATAGATTTCTGTAGGTAGGATAGACATTTTAACAATATTTGTTCTTCCAAGCCATGAGCATGGAATGTTTCTCCATTTCTTTGTGTCTTCCTCAATTTCTTTCATGAATATTCTCTAGTTTTCTGAGTACAGATCTTTTGCCCCTTTGGTTAGGTTTATTCCTAGGTATCTTATGGTTTTTGGTGCAATTGTATATGAGATTGACTCCTCGATTTCTCTTTCTTCTGTCTCATTGTTAGTGTATAGAAAAGCAACTGATTTCTGTGCATTGATTTTATATCCTGCCACTTTGCTGAATTCTCGTATGAGTTCTAGCAATTTTGGGGTGCAGTCTTTTGGGTTTTCCACAGAGTATTACGTCATCTGGGAAAAGTGAGAGTTTGACGTCTTTGCCGATTCAGATGCCTTCTATTTCTTTTTGTTGTCTGATTGCTGAGGCTAGGACTTCTAGTACTATGTTGACCAACAAAAACAGTGGTGATAGTGGACATCCCCGCTGTGGTCCTGACCTTAAGGGGAAAAGCTCTCAGTTTTTCCCCATTGAGAATGATATTCGTTGTGGGATTCTTGTAGATGGCTTTTATGATATTGAGGTATGTATCCTCTATCCCTACACTGTGAAGAGTTTTAATCAAGAAAGGATGCTGTATTTTCCCAAATGTGTTTTCTGCATCTATTGAGAGGATCATATGGTTCTTGTCCTTTCTTTTATTAATGTAGTGTATCACACTGATTGATTTGTGGATGTTGAACTACCGTTGGAGCCCAGAACTAAATCCCACTTGGACGTAGTGAATAATCCTTTTAATGTACTGTTGGATACTACTGGCTAGTATCTTGGTGAGAATTTTTGCATCCATGTTCATCAGGAATATTGGTCTGTAATTCTCCTTTTTGGTGGGGTCTTTGTCTGGTTTTGGGATCAAGGTAATACCGGCCACATAGAAAGAGCTTGGAAGTTTTCCTTCCATTTCTATTTTTTGAAGCACCTTCAGAAGAATAGGTATTAATTCTTCTTTAAATGTTTGGTAGAATTCCCCTGGGAAGCCATCTGGCCCTGGACTCTCTTGTTTGTTGGGAGATTTTTGATTATTGCTTCACTTTTCTTGGTGGTTATGGTTCTGTTCAGGTTTTCTATTTCTTCCTGTTTCAGTCTTGGTAGTTTATATGTTTCTAGGAAAGCATCCATTTCTTCCAGATTACCGAATTTGTTGGCATATAGTTGCTCATATAATATGTTCTTGTAATTGTCTGTATTTCTTTGGTGTTGGTTGTGATCTCTCCTCTTTCATTCATGATTTTATTTATTTGGGTCCTTTCTCTTTTCTTTTTGATAAGTCTGATTAGCAGTTTATCAATCTTATTAATTCTTTCAAAGAAACAGCTCCTAGTTTCATTGATATGTTCTACAGGTTTTTTGATTTCTATATCATTGCTTTCTGCTCTAATCTTTATTATTTCTCTCTCCTGCTGGATTTAGGCTTTATTTGCTGGTTTTTTTTTTTTTTTTAAGATTTATTTATTTTAGAGAGAAAGAGAGAGTACATGTGTAAGTGAGGGGAGGGGCAGAGGAAGAGAGAGAGGGAGACCAGCAGACTCCCTGCTGAGCGGTAAACCTGATGCAGGGCTTGATCCCAGGACCCTAGGATCACAACCTGAGATGAACTCAAAAGTTGGTTGCTTAATTGACTGAGCCACCCATGCACCCTATTTGTTCTTCCTTTTCCAGCGCCTTTAGGTGTAAGGTTAGGTTGTGTATGAGACTTTTCTTGTTTCTTGAGAAAGGCCTGTGTTGCTATATACTTCCCTCTTAGGTCTACCTTTGCTGCATCCCAAAGGTTCTGAACTGTCATGTTTTCACTTTCATTTGCTTCCACGTATTTTTTTAAATTCTTCTTTAATTTCCTGGTTGATGCATTCTTTTTTTTTTTTTTTTTTTTTTAGATTTTATTTATTTGAGAGACAGAAAGAGATAGCAAGAGAGAGTATGAGCGGGGGGGAAGGGGAGAAGCAGACTCCCTGCTGAGCAGGGAGCCCATTGCAGGGCTCGATCCCAGGACTCGGGATCATGACCTGAGATGAAGGCAGGCCCTTAACCAACTGAGCCACACAGGCACCCCCTCCCCCATTCATTCTTTAGTAGGATGTTCTTTAATCTCCATATATTTGTGGTCCTTCCAAATTTTTTCTTGTGGTTGACTTCAAGTTTTAAAGTATGGTGGTTTGAAAATATGCATGGTATAATCTTAATCTTTTTGTACCAACTGAGACCTGATTTGTGGCCCAGTATGTGATCTATTCTGGAAAATGTTCCATGTTCACTCAAGAAGAATGTGTATTCTGTTGCTTTAGGATGAAATACTCTGAATATATCTCTTAACTCCATCTGGTCCAGTGTGTCATTCAAAACTTGTTTCCTTGTTGATCTTCTGTTTAACTGATCTGTCTGTTGCTGTGAGTGGGGTAAAAAGTCCCCTATTGTATTATTATCAATGAGTTAAATTTTGTTAATTGGTTTATATATTTGGCTGCTCCCAACTTAGGGGCATAAATATGTACAACTGTTAATCTTCTTGTTGGATAGACCCTTTTATTATGATATAATGCCCTTCTTCATCTCTCATTATAGTCTTTGGTTTAAAATCTAGTTTGTCTGATATTGGGATGGCTACTCCAGCTTTCTTTTCATGTCCACTGGCATGGTAAATGGTTCTCCACCCCTTCAATTTCAATCTGGAGGTGTCTTTGGGTCTAAAACGAGTCTCTTGTAAACAGCATATCGATGGGTTTTTTTTTTAATCCATTCTGATACCTTATGTCTTTTGATTGAAGCATTTAGTCCATTTACAGTATTAAAAGATGAATTTAGTAACTTTGTATTACCTGTCAACTCATTGTTCCTGTAGATTGTTTCTGGTCCTTTCTGATCTTTGTTACTTTTGGGCTTTCTCTTCACTCAAAGGATCCCCTTTAATATTTCTTACAGGGATGGTTTACTGTTCACAAATTCCTTTATTTTTTGTTTGTCCTGGAAACTCTTTAGCTCTCCTTCTAATCTGAATGACATACTTGCTGGATAAAGTACTCTTAGCTGCATATTTTTCCCATTTAGCATGTTGAGTGTATATCACGCCAGTCCTTTCTGCCCTGCCAGGTCTCTGTGGACAGGTCTGCTGCCAGCCTTATGTTTCTACCCTTGTAGATTAAGGACCTCTTGCCCCAAGCTACTTTCAGAATTTTATCTTTGAAATTTGCAACCTTCACTATTATATGTTGAGGTGTTGACCTATTTTTATTGATTTATTGATGGGGGGGGGTTCTCTGTGCCTCCCGGATTTAAATGTCTGTTTCCTTCCCCAGGTTAGGGAAGTTCTCTACTATAATTTGTTCAAATAAACCTTCTGCCCCTCTCTACCGCTCTTCATCTTCTGAGACCCCTATTATCCAGATATTATTTCGCTTTATGGAATCGCTGAATTCTCTAAGTCTCCCTTCCTGATCCAGTAGTTTTCTTTCTCTCTTCTTTTCAGCTTCCTTATTTTCCATCATTTTATCTTCTATATCACTGACTCTCTCTTCTGCCTCTTTCATCCTCATTTTTATAGCCTCCATTTGGGACTGTATCTCAGTAACAGCATTTTAAATTTCAGCTTGCCTAGACTTTAGTTCTTTTATTTCTACAGTAAGGGATTCTCTAGTGTCTTCTATGCTTTTTTCAAGCCCACTAGTATCTTTATAATCGTTGTTTTCAATTTTAGTTTAGACATCTTACTTATATTCATATTGATTAAATCCCTGGCAGTGAGTACTACCTCCTGTCCTTTCTTTTGGGGTGAATTTCTCACTCTCGTCATTTTGTCCAGAAAAGAATAGAAGAAAGAGGGAAAAAAGTACAATAACAACAACAACAGAGGAAAAAAACACAAAACAAACCAGAAAACAAAAACAAAACAAAATGAGAAAAAAAAACAAACAAGAAGCAACAAAAAAACCCCACTAGATCCTGGTGTTTTGGTCTGCTTGTTAAAAGAAACTAGATCTCAAAATAAAAAAGAAAGAAAACTTACATATATACAAAAAATAAAATACAATAAAAAAACAAAAAAATAAAATATATAATGTATATATAAAAAAAATGAAAAAAATAATTGAAAAAATAAGAAAATAACTGAAAGAATAATACTGAAAGACTAAAGAATAAAACAAAACCCCACAAATACTATATACTGTTTTCCCCAAGAGCTGAAGCTCTGCAGCTGTCTATGATCAGTAAATTTGTGCGAGCCAGTTGTTCCTGCTCATCTTCTCGGGGAGGGGTCTGTTGTGCTGATTCTCAAGTGCCCTTGCCCTAGTGGAAATGTGCCTCCCTTGCCAGGGGGCCAGGCTCAGTGTAAGCCGCTCTGGGTTCCACTATGTGGCACTGTTTTGCTCCCTGAAGGCTTTCAGCACCCACAGGTGGGAAGAAAATGACAGCTCCCTGCTCTATAATCCGGGAGCTGAAAGTTCACACCAGTGAGCCCTCACAGAAAAGCAGTCAATCACTCTTGGCTCCCTGGTTTCTGTCTGAACTCTGTGTTCACCCAGCCTGTGACCAAGCATTTTTATCCCAGGCACACAACTGAGTTTCAAAACTCCAAATTTTACAGATTCCTGCTGTATAGACCTGTGCTGTTCCTCCCACCATGCTTCTACCTTTTGCTTGACACTGATCGTCAGTAGTTCCCAGGTTTATGGCAACCCAGAGCAGAAAGCCAGCACCTAAACTCGCTGTTTTCAGCCAGCGTCCCCACTCTTGTGCCTAGGAAATCTGCCACACTCAGGCACTCCCATTCTTCTTGTGATCCCAGGGATCCTGATACCAAGCTATCCCTGCTTCACCACCTGAGCACCTTTAAGCCAGGGACTACCACACTGTAGCAGACTTCTAGAAGTTTCGATTTTGTGTTCCGCTGCTTATAATAATTTATGGTAGCCTTCCTAAGCAAGCTCCCTCCCCTCCACTGTATCCTCTGATATATCACCCCAGATCCAAGTCTTCCCACCTCCTACCTTCCAAAAAGTGATTGCTTTTCTATTTGTAGAACTGCAGCATTTCTTTTCTCAGATTTCCAATTGATTTTGCAGGTGTTCGGAATGATTTGATAACCATCTAGGTGTATTTGAGGGATCAAACTTAGGGTCCCCTACTCCTCCACTATCTTAATTCCCTCTATTTTGTTCATTCTTAAAAATACATATTAATCCCATTGGGGCGCCTGGGTGGCACAGTCAGTTGAGCAGCCAACTCCTGGTTTTGGCTCAGGTCGTGATCTCAGGATCATGAGATTGGTCCCCCTGTCGGGCTCCATGCTCATTGTGGGTCTGCTTGGCACTCTCTCTCCCTCTCAAAAAAAAAAAAATAAATCTTTAAAATATATACACACACACACACACACACACACACACACATATATATCCCATTTTAAAAGAAATACACATACACAAATGATCCTTAAAAAAAATCACGTTTCCCTCAATTTTTTTTAAAAAAAGACTCTTGTTTCTTTCCTTCTTTCTTTCTTTCTTTCTTTCGTTCTTTTTTTAAGATTTTATTTATTTATTTGACAGAGAGAGAGAGAGAGAGAGCCAGCGAGAGAGGGAACACAAGCTGGGGGAGTGGGAAAGGAAGAAGCAGGCTCCCAGTGGAGCAGGGAGCCTGATGCGGGGCTCAATCCCACAACCTGAGCTGAAGGCAGACATTTAACGACTGAGCCACCCAGGCGCCCCTATTTCCCTCAATTTTTTTCCAGGCCATTACATTCTATTAAAGAGGAAGAAAATTAACTGCTATCAGTTTTATTTCTCTTCTTGTTCTCTGTCCCTAGTCACTAGTGCAACTGTCTTCTCATATGTCTTCTCTTCTGTCTACATGTGGCCTCAACAACTTCCATGATTTGCAGTATCACCTAATTACTAGTGACACTCAGATCTGCTTTTCCTGTGTCCTATTTTCAAATACCTCCTAAGCATTTCCTAAATGTAACATAAATATCTCAAAGTAAACATGCTCAAAACCCAAATCTGTCCCTCAGTGTTTTAATTAATAGTAGAGTATCACCATCTAGTTGGTTACTTGAGCTTTTAGAAACTTTAGTTATTTCCAATTCAGCAAATAATTACGCAGGGCATTAATCCTTGTGCTGGACCCAAGGGAGGATAAAAAGACAAGATAATGTCCTGGTCTCAAGAACGCTCCCATCTAGAAGAATCTAGCAAGCAAGAATAATGCAATTTGATGTGCTAAGCAAGAAAGAACTAACTAACTCTGCTTGAGATCACTGGTAATGGGATCCATAGCAGAGAAGAAATGAGTACTGGATCTTGAAAAGCAAGTACGATGTAGTAAAACTTTTTCCAGATAAAGGTAACAGGAAGTATGAAGGTACAGAAGCATCAGTGAATAAGATGGATTCATTAAAGCTTGAGCACTAGGGAAATTTAGGAAGAAAGGTGTAGTAAATGTGACCAGGAAGACTGATTTGGATAAGAACTACAGAGAGGACCTTATATGCCATGCTAAAGTGCTAGAGTGTTATTGTCTGTGCTATTCAAAAATGAAATGTTTGAAAGCATGAGAACAAAAGCACTGAGTAGGTGTGTTTATTTTTGAAAGTTGACTCTGACATTATTGTAAATAGAACGAGGGAGAAAGAGATTTTAGGGACCAAGAAATAGAATAAATAGGACTTAATGATCAAGGGAGTTTAAGAACCAATCATGTTGAGGATTAACAGTGAAGTTTCTAATTATATTCACTGTGAGACCCACGTTACTCTGAGATAAAGAATAAAGGAACAGGGCATCAAGTTTGGAGAAGATGCTGGGGAAAATAGTGGAAGATTCTGAAATAGGGACAAATAAAATTTCTGGAATCTTTTCAAGTCCTGGAACCTCTGGGATTATCTATTCCTGTAGACGGGGTGCGACTTTCTAGAGACAGAAGTAACTTGTAGAAAACTGGAAGTAATACAAATAATTCTTATTCACAAAAAGAAAAATCATGTCCAGTGGAATGCAACTGATTACTGCCTTGTCATATTGGCCAGTTTTACAGGCACTTTAGTATTCCCCGTTTTGACACTGAATGTGTAGCACTTTTTCCTCTTCTGAACTGGTTTTATTATCTTACTGGTTCCTTTATTAGTTAATGAATTAAATAAAATCTGACAGATGTTCATTTTGTGTCCATATAGGAGTCATGATTATATCCTCTTTTAAAACATATGCTTTGGGGCGCCTGGGTGGCTCAGTTCCACCCCGTTAAGCATCCCGTTCTTGGTTTCGGCTCAGGTCATGATTTCAGGGTGGTGAGATCAGCCCCGCGTCACACCCTGTGCTCAGCACAGAGTCTGCTTCTCTCCTTCTCCCTCACCCTCTGCCCCTTTCCCACCCCATGTGTGTGCACTCTCTCAGATAAATAAACAAATCTTAAAGAAAAAAGTATGCTTTAACAAACATAACAAGATTGATTTCCAAAATGTTTAATTTTGGGTAACTGTCAGACAAATGAGACACAACTGAAAATATGAACCTAGAGAGCGCACAGATTTTAGAGTTGTCTCAGATGTGGTTGAGTTTCATCAGGAAGAGCTTAGAAAACAAAAAGACCCAAAGGACAGAACTCTAAGGAAAAGCAATGTTTAAGGTGTAGGCAGAAGAAAAGAAGATTATAAAGACTGAAAAGACATGACTAGAAAGACAGGAGAAACAGGAAAGAATAACACTGAGGGGGTCAAGGGACAGCAGCTTAAAGAGCTACATGATCAACAACATCAGATGTCACAGACAGTGCCAGAGGAGAGAAATGAAGAGCAGCACTCAAATCTGACATTGGAACACCACTGTCCACCTTAAGAACAATTTCATTATGTGTGCTGATACACGTCAGTCTACAACAGCTTGAAAGAAAAGGAGATAAAGTGAAGATAGCCAACAGTAAAAAAGAAGAAAAATGTGACTGTAGCTTTAAAAGAAGCAAAATTAAGCAAAAGGAATGTGAAATACACCAACTAAGAAGTTTTCAAGTTACCAAAGAGGAATGATGAGATTCCAGAAAATGGTGGAAATGAATTCAGACAAGAACCTTCCAGCCTTCCCCAACCCATTCTCAATATTGTTCCCAGAATTTTCTTTCTGAAAGAAACCTCTGATTGCGTTATTTCTCCACTTTAAAACCTCTGGTCACTATTCAATACATAAAGTTCAAATTCCTGAACACAGCTTAAATGGCTGTTCATCACCTGATCCCAAATTATGTTCCAGTCTCCTGAAACATTCTCCCTATCAGGCATCTAACCCAGAAGCAGTAGCTCCTCTAATATCTGTGAAAAATGCAATAACGATCTTCGTTCAGTGAATATCTCAAAATGTTCTTTTATCTATGATAAATCCACACAAGCTAAATTAAAATCTCAAGTGCTCGGTTTCTGGCCAGAATTAAATCAACACATGTTATATCAACTCATTAACTTATGTTAATCAGAAGCTCTGATTGGTTGTTAACATCATGTGTTGTCACAGAACTAAAATTAAACATATTTGGTGTTCAGTCAACCTTTGCCTAAGTAGGGAATAACAGCTGAAATTACGATATCAGTAGAAAATAAAGAGCACTTATGGGGTCACAGCAGAAATAGCAAATGTGGTACATAAAGTACCACACCCTTCTTCTGGACCCATGGGAGAAATCACTATCAAACATCTCATCTTTCCCACTAAACCCAGACAAGACCTCAAAACCTTTACAAGTGTTTAAAGGAGTCATGACCAATCAGAGTTGACATGTGAAATGAAAACTATCTGCCATCAAGCTTACTTAATTTCGCTGTTTATCAGCATCACAACTGTAATAGAAATTTACATGTTTTTTATTATTTTTATGAATACCCAATTATT